>NW_028118431.1:0-93456 GCF_965113295.1 Leuciscus leuciscus
CTAGCTTACTGCTAGTCTCATACAGACTAACGTTAACACATACATTTCAACACATTCAAATGCAGTTTAGAGTGATAGTGTAATGTTAGACCAAGTGAAACAGCGCTGCGTTACCTCTCAAGTTTAATTTGTCTAATAAACTGACCTGTGAGTAGTAATTCTGCGTGTAGTTCGGTAGAATGAAATGTCCATATTCCTTTTATATCCGCGGGACTCGCATCGCGTTTGGAGCTGATAGCTGTCTCTTAGCAATCCCGAACTGCTTCATATCACAGTCATGATAAAAGCATCGATGTATTCAGTAATCCATATACATTATTAGATCGGTCGGCTTGACGTTGACGACAAAATCCATAATTCATAGCAAATGTTGCGTCATCAATCTGTCGACAATCGACAATCAGTCATCAACCTTTGTTATTGTAAATAGGTTAGCGACCCCTAGTGGAGAAAAAATCCCATACTGTACGTTTAAGATATCAGTTAAAAAAAAAAAGGCCACAATTAACTAAAGGATTAAAATGTGGGTAAATCTAAAAGTAAGTCTGCTTTAAAACATATTACAAGTTCGAACATGGTGCGCATCTATAATGTGAAGCATATAATTGAGAAACATGTCCAAATTGGTCATCTTAACATGGTAAAACTGTGCGTCTTTACACGTACTAAAGTAACGCGACCATAACTGACGCCTTAACACGACCAGAATAGGCGTGTCTACACGTACAAAAGAAACGTGTAAAAAATTGCCGCGTTAACGCGGACAAACAGTGCGTGTTGACGCGGTCAAAAATCACGCGTTTCGTTTAAAGACTTTTGGCCCCGTTCGCCTTCCATAGAAATGTGTCCGAGTGCGGTCCGCCTTGCTCTGAAGTCATGCTGACGTATGTCAAAAATCTCTCGAGAGCGCAAGGCGCGCGTGTCGGATTCTGCAGTCGAGCGCAGTTGCCGACTGCGCTGATCAAAAGCACGATTGCTCAGCTTAATGCTCATTGGTTTAAACAACTGTGATGTATTGTTCTCTTTTAAAATGTTTGATTTTAAAACTCTAATATCATGTTTTATGTGTATATGTTATGTGTGAATATTCCCAAACTATATGACAGTGCGATCTCTTTGGGTTATGCAAATTACATTTTTATAAAAAAAATAAAAACATATGTCTGTATTAAAGAAAAAAAATATTTATAAACATGTATTTGGAATGGAATTAAATAACAAGTACTTTGGGTGTCTTGTTCATTTTATTTATTTGTATATAAAAGCAACAGAACTTGAATTACATCCAGTTTATTAGCAACACTGTGCACAAGCGTGAATCCCACGGTATCCATTAGAGCCTGACCGATAAAGGATTTTTAAGGCCGATACCGATACAAATATTTGGTGATTTAAAAATCCGATATTCCGATATATCGGCCGATATATATATTTATATATAATTTATTTTTATTTTTTTAAATCCAGAAACGCGTAACAAAACATGAACAGATTTCCCTAACATTAGTTATTTGTCGTTATTTAAGAGTCCTCAGCCTTACTAAAATAATATGATAATGTAGTTTAAAAATAAACTTGTTTGTTTTATTGTCACAACAGAACAGAATATATTAAAGTTCTGATAAATATAATGTATAAAAATACAAACTTAAGATATGAAACCTTTGAACAAAAAAAAGTAAACTATTATTATTAATATTGACAGTAATAAATCAATTATGTAATAATGTGTGTGTGTGTGTGTGTGTGAAGAACTGATAAGATTGTAAATGTGTACCTTGAAATGCAATGTAAGTCGCTTTTGATAAAAGCGTCTGCCAAATGTCAATGTTATAAGCTACCTTATAATTACAATGTCAACTTGCTTATCCCTTTACCTGCACTCTTTTAATTCTATCCATCTATTCCATCAAGCTACAACAAACCATTTTCAATCATCATTTGCTGCCTGCCTTCTAAAATCTACTACTTAGTGATGCACTAAATGCATTATGTGACTCGTTAATGCTGCGGCTAAACGAAGTCAGCAACGCACACTTGGATTTCACACACGTGTAAAAGAAAAGCTAACTTTTATGCACAGGCTATGTTTGATACTTTTTCTCTGTCTAAATGTTCACTCCTCGCGTGCCTAACTTACATTTTACAATGCAGAGACTGGAACTACAATGCTAGTTATAAATACAGTAATCATTACTTTATTTAGGCAGAATAAGTTCGTTGTGATTTCCAAGCTCATTAGCCGCGTTTCCACTGTCGGGCCAGTGCGAGCCAGGGCTTTAAACGGGCCGTGCCGGGCTAATAGCACCGGGCCTGCGTTTCCACTGTCGGGCCAGAAGCTCCACAGCGCTTCACTAAAACACGCCCGTAACACGCCTCTCTGGAACAACGTCACACTAACCCATCATTTCACCAACAAATGGAAGTTTTATCAGAAAACTAATCAGAAATCACTGGAAACAGCCTTGAAAACAAACATGATAAAAGCGGCCGTTTGCTGGCATTTTTGTTGTTTACTTGAATATTTAAAACCCAAGCATCGATGTTTTACCACAGGTTTACAATAAAAAGTGATACATTGATCATAATGAATTCATTTATGTCAAAATTGCACATTAGTCACTCAGAAATAAATTACCGTTAGGTCTAACTTTATTTCACAAAAGAAAGGACATACTTACTACTTCAGTCGCGTCTGTTACTGTTTATCTGGTAGTTACAGGACATATTTACATCACATTTAGAAAGAATGATCATTTCTACAAATATATGCCACCAAAAATACGACCTGAGGAGCTTTAGCACTCTCTCGACTCCCATACAGATATTTTCCGTCAGAGAAACAGAGGAAGCTCCCGAAAAAAAAGTTGCTTTATTTTATGATAGTCCGGTATAAAGAGACGAGACGTAGGCTACTGACAGATAAAATAAAAACATGACTGTTATAGCCTTTATGATTGGTCTGATTTCTTCAAGCGTTCACTATGTTTTTACACTATGCGTATCTTCAAGCGTTTACTATGTTTACTATGGTAATGGTTAGCGCGCATAGTCTTTTGCATCACAAACACAAGGCATTCAAACATGAACGTGAGTTAAATTATTTTAAAAGTCTTTAATGCTGACAGAATCATCCCGACTCAGGTGAACTCTGGACTCTGTTCGTAACCACTCCTGTAGCCCGAGCGATCTTCCTTGTATAGTGCCCTCTGGTGGACAAACTATGCAGCGCCCAACACTCATAACATGGTTGAAGGGTGTTTCGTCCGCTTTTATTTTATTTTTTAAATATTCATTTATCGGCCATTATAAATGCCGATACCGATAGTTTGCAAAAATGCTTAATATCGGCCCGCCGATATATCGGTCGGGCTCTAGTATCCATCTTTGATCTCGCAGGTGTCAGATCCACTACGAGAAGAGAGATCTGTCCGGCTTGCCTGCGCTTTTTTCACTCCTCCTCTCACTGCAGCCGCCTACTCTCGCATACATTTCAGGCGAGGCAAGGCGCATCTCAAACAAGCCTACTGACACGATAGTAAAAGGTCGGAAGACCACAGTTTCACGTGGAGCATTTGGAATTTTTTTCTCTTGAATTACCGCGGGGTGTGAATTGTACTAAAAAAACGTTGCCTTATCTTCTCTAAAAAGCGTGCCGCCCATTCAGCTGACATAAACCACAATTTCAGTAAACGAAAAAACCTATTCAGTGATGAAACAAATCTTGTGCGATGTCCTGTCCTAAACTGCCGAGATAATCACACAATGCCTGCCATAGGCTACACGTCTGCTAATGACATGTCCGATACGCATAATGACTCCTTTGAACCATTCACTTTAATGAAGGGTTAAAACAACTGATCTGTCCAACACTGAATTGGTGTATAATAAATAAATAAAAATCGGTAACACTTTACAATAATCTTCCATTTATTAAACTCTAGTTATACATTAGTTAACATACTATTAATAAAGAGGAGAGGAAGATCAAAGGAAAAGGAGAGATCTGGAAACTCTAATCATGTGTTTCTATAATGGAAAATTCTTAACTAGCGAGTTAGAGTAAGTGTTTCGTCAGCAGATCTTCACTGTGACTGAGTGTGAAGCTGCTGAAGTCTCACTGGCTTCAATCAAAGCAGCATCTGTCTAACATTTACAATTTAGGAGTTACAACCTTAGTCTATATGGAGATATCACTTATCTATGCTTATATCTTTTATATCGATTACTCTCAATCATGTAATACTTTGCGCAGTAACTTACATCATTAGAACTAAAAAATCGGTCACATTCGTGTTCATGAATTAGCCTATATATATATATATATATATATAAACATCAACAGATTCTAGTCTCTTGAGTTTGTATCACAACACTGTTAATTTTCTTTTTTATAGCCTAGGATTTTTCCAGGTTAATAATTGCATTTCTTTCACAGTATTTTCTGCTGCACTCTGCTGTAACATTTCACAATTACACTACACATATATATATACACTACATTTAAAAAAATACAGTAAAATCAGTAATAAAGTGAAATATTATTACAATTTGAAATAAGTGTTTTCTTTTTGAATATATTGTAAAATGTAATTTGTTCCTTTGAACAAATGTAAATGATGTGTTTTCAGCATAATTACTCTCTTCAGTGAGTCACATGATCATTGACTCCACATGACAGTCTTCAGTGTCACATGATCCTTCAGAAATCATTCTAATATGAACATTTGATGCTCAAGAAACATTTATTATTATTATCAATGTTGGGGGGCACAACGAGGGACACAGTCGAATGCCTTCTCCAAATCCATAAAGCACATGTGGATTGGTTTGGCAAACTCCCATGAACACTCCAGGTACCCTGGAGAGGGTATAGAGCTGGTCCAGTGTTCCACGACCGGGACGAAAACCACACAGTTCCTCCTGAATCCAGGGTTCGACTATCGGCCAAATTCTCCTCTCCAGTACCCTGGAATAGACTTTCACGAGGAGGCTGAGAAGTGTGATCCCCCTGTAGTTGGAACACACCCTTCGGTTCCCTTTCTTGAAAAGAGGGACAACCACCCCGGTCTGCCAGTCCAGAGGTACTGTCCCCGAGACAAGACAGCCCCACAACATCCAGAGACTTGAGGTACCCAGGGCGGATCTCATCCACCCCCGGTGCCTTGCCAACAAGGAGCTTCTTACAGTTTTTTACAATCGCGCTATGACAATTTTTTTTCAATACTTTTAACAAATTTCCTAAACTCTTAACGCACCAACACACCTACAACACACAATTGGCAAAACAGTTCATTTCATGCTCAAAAGCACACATTGTAAACTAAACTCCAACATTAATTTTCAAAATACAATAATACACTAGCAACAATACACTATGTCTACCAAAACACTGCAAACATGTCTCAAAATCAAATAATTTTTCAAAACACTAACATACGTTCTCGTCCAACAGGAAGATTTAGTCAATCATAGCACAATGTCATAAAAACACTAACATCAGATGGAATTACAGAAACTGCATTATTTTATATGTGTCAGGTATGCCCTTATATATTGTATTGATCATAGATTGTGTTTTGCACTGCAGTTTCTTTTTAAGTCTCTCTACATTTTAGTTTTGTTGGGTTTAGGTCTTTTGCTGCAGAAATTCAATAAAAAAGACCCATCTCAGAGTGCTTTACAGAATGTACGGTTACTGTAATGAAAAAACGAAGACAGACAGAATTGCTGCAATAAAGACTTTATTTGCAAAAGGACATTACTGCAAGATAACAAAAATATGCAATATAGCTGCCATTTATTATGTGAAAATATAAAATATACGAACAGAAAAAGCACCAGAAGAAAAAAGGAAAAAAAAGAGTCATCTTCTAATCTGCCTGGTCTTCTGCATTTGGCCACATGTATTGCCACATATATTTGCATAATTCAATCAGCTGTTTCTCAGTAGCAATGGAATAAAATACAGGGGATATATTTGTGTTTCAATTCACAATATAAGCAGCTGTTTACCTTGACTTTAGCCTGTAAGGTTAGGTTTAGAACACGGTGTTATCTGTTCTGACATACAGTGTTAAAGCATTGGTAAATTTGGCAGTAAAAATCCATTGTTTTGGTCTTGTTTGAGCTTGTGTGTAAAAGAAGTTCAAGCATTTTAAATTTGTGTTAATTGTATGCATTTTGTGTTAAAGCAACAAGAAATGTGTTAATAGTATAGCTTACACAGACGGATGTAGTGCTAACTGTGTTAAGAGTTTTGGAAAATTGTTAAAAGAATTGAAAAATCTGTCATAGCAATCGTAAAAAACTGTGACTTCAGCTTGGGTGATGGACGAGTCCCCCTCGGAGGGGTGTGTGTCGGATGTATCGGTCAGATTGAAGAGATCCTCAGAGTATTCCTTCCACCATCCGACGATATCCCTAGATAAGGTCAACAGCTTCCCCCTCCTGAGGCGCCGGACGGTTTGCCAGAATCTCTCCGAGGCCAACCGATAGTCCTTTTCCATGGCCTCACCAAACTCCTCACAGGCCTGATTTTTTGCCTCCACGACCACCCGGGCTGCAGTCCGCTTGGCCTGCCGGTACCCGTCAGCTGCCTCAGGAGTCCCACAAGCCATCCAGGCCTGATAGGACTCCTTCAGCTTGACGGCATCCCTTACTTCCGGTGTCCACCACCGGGTTCGGGGATTGCAGCATCGGGCGACGCCTCGGTCCTTGATAGATTGTGTCTCATGGGCTTCTGAACCGCTCTTAGTCTGACCCGTCACCTGGCCCTGTTTGCCTTGGGAGACCCTACCAGGGGCATATAGGCCCCCGGACAACTTAGCTCCTAGGATCATCCGGGTACTCAAACCCCTCCACCAAGATAAGGGGGCAGTTCAAGGAGGAGTGTAAGAAAATTTTGTACATTTTAAAGTTAAATTCCAACCTGGTCTCATGGGAAATACGTACCTCTGCACACTTTTTTGCAGCGCCACAAATATGTACCACCCGGTACGTATTGCTACAGTTTTGAAACACAAACGTCCACTGGGGTCGCAAAAGAGTGACATTTACAAAAAAATGTGTATTCCTTTTACAAAGAAGAAACAGCACTGCATTGAGTACATTAACAAATAAATAAATAAAAAATAAAACAATAATAATAAAACAATTAATTAAACATTTAAACAATCAATGAAAAGTTGAAATCACAGCTAAAGAGTGACATTGTTTATTCTTATAGCAGTTTGTGACGTCACGAAATATAAACTATTGATTCGTGTTCTTGAACACAAATTTCCCATTTTTTTCCTGTCACTCAGCACGACTTTCGATCTACTGTAGCTATTTCAATAAGCTATATTTTGTGTCTGCACCACGTTTTTCTTTTTGCCACTGGGGAACATTGTTTGGGTTTTTTTTCCCTCATTTGTCATTATTATTTTTTACTTTAAGCGCTACATTACTCAACATTTAATTAGAGATTTTTTTGTCATTGTTTTTATTGATTTATTCTGTAGGCTTCTCATCGTCAGTGATTCATTCCAGTCAAAATATAGTTAATATATTCTACCCGTTAATTAACGAGACTGCAGAGTTGTGCTACGGCTATTGCTTCTAAAAGTTGCTGTTTATTTTTTGAGAAATACCATTTTTCTATCGGTTTGGTGTGTCAAACCTAACAGTAATCTGCAGAACCCATGAGCCTTATCGACCGTTATGACCATCAGTTTTAATTGTTTCTCCTTCGATTGTGAGAACGGGGATTTGTTTTGGATAGTAATTTAATTAAAATAAATGTAATACATTTAATTTAATTAATTAGTGGATGCCAGCATTACCCGTGATCCTAAGCATCCGTTGCTATGGAGACGTACCCAGTCCGCTTTGGGATTGGGTGATTTCTTTAGTGATTTCATTTCTCATTGCGCTCTGCCAGGTAAGTTACGAGGTTCATAATAAGTAATGATCACGTTTTGCTTAAATATTATAATTGATGCATTTTTTTGTCATTAGACTCATGATGTGTCAATAATAACAATATAACTTGGCCTAACGTTACTGCATAAATCTGGAATGAGAAACCCCAGACAAATGTCACGCGCCTTTTAACAGTCATACAGGAAATAGGAAAAACATGACTTTACATGTGCTTGCAACTCTGCTGCTGTTGCTGTTTTATCAGTCAGTGGTTAGATCAGCGTAGCAGACAATAAACGGGACAAGGGACATCGCGTATGGGACAAATCAATTAGGCCCAATATACAGACGTCCCGGCTAATAGGTGACACGTGACAGTTGGCATTGGCAAGTGGCTAGGTTAGCCAGTAGTACTAACCCCCTTTATAGTAACAACCTAGTTTAAGGAATTCTAACGTTACAATTGTGCCTCTTGTTACTGGATCTCATGTTCCAAAAACAAGTTGTATTAAGGCTTTAATGTCATTTTTTACTTCATTTTAGAGATGCCAGGAAGTTCAAAGAAAATGTGCCCAGGGTGCAACACCCTAATAAGTGTTGCATACAAGGCTTGCCCGCTTTGCAAACAACTGCAGCCATATAAAGCAAAAGTTGCAGCGAAGAGATGCAACTTTCAAAATAAAAAAAAATGAATGGAAGGAGTCAGTCAAGAAAAACAACAACAGGACAGTTGTTCTCAATAGCAGCCATGTGTTGGTAAGGTTAGGTCAAAGTTCAGGATTCTAATAGGAATTTATGAAGTTAAGTCAATTAACACACTAAAGTTTAACAGTCAATAGCCATGTTTCCATGTAATTGTCAAGCGAACTTTTGAAATGTTTCGAAAAAGTATAAAATATCAATCAGGTCTATTTCTATCAACTGGGTTGGAGGGAATTAATTAAGATCCCGCGAGGGGATCCTCCCACACTGAAGCTGTCCCTAACCCGCCCCGTTTCCCACCAGCTTTGGGCTGCAAACAACCCAACCCTTAGGAGATGGGACCTCGGCACTATGGGGGCCGTTACCGGAGAAAGACTCAGGGTCCCGAGCAACACCGCCCAAGCGGTTTCCCATACACCACATTTCCCACGCCGCATGTCAGATGGGGATTTAGTGCTGGGCTCTTCGCTCGCTGCTACTGAGGGTTTCCTGGTTAGTTTCTTTTCCCCCGCTTAGTAATGTGCCTGACTGCGTAAACAGCTAATCATTGATGTGACTTAAATGTTCTTTATGTCAGAACTTGGGCAAAGCTGTTACCATGTTCCATTCAGCACATTAACTCTTTTTTGAAAAAGACAAAAACCACCTCAAGCGACCGTAAAATGTTTTTGGTAAATTGAGGACGTTTTTTCCCCAAATTTTGATGGAAACATGGCTGGTGAAACATGTAGTAGTAATGAATTCCTTGATATGAGTTGTACATTTAATATGACCATTAAACAGTTGTCATGAAATTAATATTTTAATTAAATTATTGTATTCGGTGCATGTTTTTTTTTATTTAATAATGTTTTTATTTCAGCTTGACAAACTTGCTGCCCTTGATTTATTTATTTTTTCCCCATACTACTTTTGGGGAAGAAGTGCAAAGGAAGCTTGGTGGCCGATGTCATCCTAGGAGGGGATTATATTTTGGATCCTGATTTGCTTCAGAGGGTTAAACATATGTATGAAGCTGTGCTAAAGAGTAAGTCTTTTTTTACAAATATGAAGCTCTGGATTAATCTGAAAACACTGGTAACCCTAAGGAACCCAAAGCAATGTGAACCCACAAGTATCATTATCTTTATTTTTCTATTGATGCAAAGTATGAGCATTACTTTCAGCCATAATAGGATAAAGCAGCATGTTGTAACGGTGGCAGGCCCCAAACGAAATGTAAATCAACAAATGAAAGATGTATGTATAAAAAAAAACAATTAGTTCGGGCGCCAGACAAGCTTAATCTTGTCAAATATTTTCCCTCAGAAAAGCTCTTTAAGTCACCGGTTACGAATAAACATGAATCAGAAATCACACAAAGAAAGTTCAGTTTCACAGTTATATTTTCATAATTTTCAAAGAAATCAGACAAAATCTCAGTTTCACCATAAGCAAAGAATCAAAACAAACTAAACACACACCAAATAACTTTGGTTCAAGTTCAAAATCCTACAGTCTTTACACCACTGTTTTTAAATTGGTTAAAAAAAAAACATTAAATCAAACTAACAATGAAATCAACCGTTTAAACATAACGAAACACTTCACTGTATTATACAGATACGAAATACGTGGTGAAAGTGGTTGCGTGAATGTTTGGTTGGCTTGAAGACGGTGCATGCGTGTGCGTGCGGGCGTGTGTGTGTGTGTGTGTGTGTGAAAGATCGTTGGCCGATAATGGCAGGAAGGAAAGTTTCCGAAGTGAGGGTAAAACAGGGAATAACCTGGAGAACTTGCTCACTCGTCAGCCTCAAAAGACAAGCTTCGCTGTGCAGCCGGTGTCCAGAGGTGCAGCGCACCCTCAGTGTCAATCGCTAGGCAACTCACGCTCACTCTAGATCCACGTACAGCCCAAACACAGCGTCTCGCGTCTCACTGACTGTCGATTCGTCTCAGGTAACCCGCTCCTTTTTTTCTCTCTCCCCTCCCTCTCTTACAACTCCACCTTATATACTCATTTCCTCACTTCCGGATAATTGATTTCCCTCCTCCATCCAGTCACGCAACTTACGTTTTTTCCGTACCGCCACACTCTCCCCCCCTGGAGAAAGCAACCCAAGGTTGTAGGATAGAAAGTGTGGATTAAAATCCCAAGAACTCTTCACCTTCCTCTGACGATTCTTGGAATATTTCAAGGAGTCTTTTCCTCTCCTGGATTTCCAACTCCTCGGCTGTGGGAAAGCATGCTTTTAAATTAGTCACATGCACATTACGCACATCTTCCCCAGAGGACTCCAATGCCACTTGATAATTTATTGGTCCCTGCTGCTTTATTATCCGATAAGGACCCTTCCATCGTTGCGCAAGTTTTGCACTGAAATGGTGATGGGCACTAGATTGGGGGAAATTCCTTAGCCACACACGGTCCTTTTCTTTAAAGGAAGCATCACGTCGGTTCTTATTGTAGCTCCGTAGTTGTCTTTTCTGTGCCTTTTGGCAGCACTCTTTCGCTTTAGCTTGAAGTTGAACTAGATGACTGACCACATCATAGGAAGGTAAATCGGGAGAGATGTTCTTGCCACGCAACAGTTTGTCCATGGGACCTTGCAATTTCCTCCCCAGGTGAAGCTCTGCTGGGGTCATGCCGATGGACTCCCGGACAGCTGAATTGACTGCAAATCGTAGTTCAGGCAAGTACTGATCCCATTTCTTGTGGTTATCTTCTACATAAGCCGCCATCATGTACTTTAGGTTGCGATTTACTCTCTCGGTCATATTCGTTTGTGGGTGGTAAGCAGTAGTGAGTTTCTGTGTGACACCCCATTTACCACATATCTCCTTGAATACAGCAGAAAGGAACTGAGAACCTCTATCAGACAGGATAAAGTCAGGAACCCCCCATCGAGTCAGAATCTCTCTCCTGAAAAGTGCTGCAACAGTCTCTGCACGGGCATTCCGCATAGGAAACAGCTCCACCCAGCGGGTAAAATAGTCCACAAAGACAAGAAGGTACTCATTCTGATGGGTACTGCGGGGCATTGGTCCCATGATGTCTACCCCTAGCATTTCGTTGGGATGAGATGTACTGACTTGTTGTATTTTTCCCGCAGGTTTACGATTTTCCCCTTTGAGTGTTTGGCATTTAACACACCTTTTGACATGATTCTTCACATCCGTCCACATCCCAGGCCAAAATGCAATATCATGCAGCCTCTGGTAAGTCTTGTAAATACCCATGTGGCCACTTAAAGGATTTGAATGGTAGTGGTGGAGAACGGCTGAAATCAGACTGTTGGGAAGGTACACCCGATAATGGCGTTGGCCACTCTTCAGCTGAGTTGTGTGGTACAATTTATCCTCTACTACCTCGTACTGATTTTTCAGCTGATCATCTCCTGCCAGTGTTTGGAATGGTTTTATAATTACAGGGTCCTTGTGCTGCTCCTCCCAGATGGCAGCGGCAGTGATTGGAAGGTCTGACTCCTCCGTTTGCCTGACATATAAGCTACAACCAGGTTGGGTGTGGATCCGAGAAAGAGCATCTGGTGCTACATTCAACCTTCCTTTACGATACTCAATTACAAAATCAAACTTCTGCAATCGAAGAACCCATCTAATGAGACGACTGGTGGTTTTTGTAGAGCTCATTACCCATTGCAGGGCTGAGTGATCAGTCACAACCGTGAATAGTTTAGGCTCTAGGTAATGTTGCCATCTTTCCAGAGCCCATATGACGGCAAGGCATTCTTTCTCTGTCGCAGAGTAGTTGGTTTCGGCTTTGCTCAGGGATCTACTGGCGTACGCAATCACCTGCTCTGATCCCTGGTCCTTCCGCTGCGTCAACACCGCACCTAGTCCGATGTCACTGGCATCCGTGTATACAATAAATGGAAGTTCAAGGTTGGGATGACCAAGAATGGGAGGTGAGGTAAGGTAAGCTTTTAGCTGTTCAAAAGCTCGTTGACATTGGGGTGACCAATGAAATGCACGACCCTTTTTTTTCAAGGAATTGATGGGCTCAGCGATCCTCGAGAAATTTGGGACGAACCGGTGGTACCACCCGGCGAGTCCAAGGAAGCGCTGAACCTCTTTGATGTTACGAGGTACAGGGTATGCACGTATGGCTTCTACCTTACTCAGGTCTGTGGAAATACCATGAATGTTCACCACATGTCCAAGGAATGTTAACTCCTGAAGACAAAACTTGCTCTTCTTTAGGTTAATAGTCAAACCCGCTGTCTGCAATCGATGGAGAACAGTTTGGAGATCGAGGAAGTGCTGGTCCATGGATGGTGAGTAGATTATAATATCATCAATGTAAACGAAGCATATGTTACCTCGTAATTCCCCCAAAACCATCTCCATCAGTCTTTGAAATGTCGCTGGGGCATTTTTTAACCCAAAAGGCATGACTGTAAACTGATACAACCCCGATGGAGTGATAAAGGCAGTCATGGGTTTGCTATCTGGACCCATTGTCACCTGCCAGTAGCCACTGTTGAGGTCGATTGTAGAAAAGATCGATGCACCAGAGAGGGATTCAAGAATCTCTGTAATGTTAGGGAGGGGGTATGCATCACTCTCTGTTATGGCGTTGATCTTCCGGTAATCCACACAAAATCTCATTTTACCATCTTTTTTTGGAACTAGGACAACAGGGGATGCCCATGCCGAGTGAGATGGTTCCACGATACCTGCCTTTAACATTTCCTCCAGTTGCTCTCTCACAACAGCTTGTTTAGAAGGACTCATGCGATAGGGTCGCTGTTTGAGGGGCACTGGATGTGTGATATAGAGGTGGTGTTGGAGAACATCAGTTCGTCCAGGTTGGAGGGTACACACCTGAGAGTTGGACTCCAAGATTTGCCGTAGTTGTTGTTTCCCGTCAGGTGGTAAGTGAGCACCATTCACAGCAAGGTTCATTAATGCTTGTTCATCCAGGCTATCAAGTGGTCGTGATAGCAATGGGTGTTGGAGTGGAGGAATGGAACTGAGTAGGGAGAGGCTTTGATTAACACTCTTTCAGGTGTTGTCTCTTTTTTAGGTGTGGTCGTTTCACCACAGGTACACTGGCCTGGCCTGGTTGGAAAGGATAGTGTTCATCAGGGGCAGACTTGAAAGAATAATTTCTGTCAGTCACATCAATCTGCAGTCCACTGAAGAAGATGAAATCTAATCCCAGGATCACTGCATAAGCGAGGGCTGTGTAGGAGAGGACAGCAACCTGTACTGGGAAAGTCTTATTATGAAGCATAATCGGTAGGTTTATCCATCCTAATGGAACTTCTGCCTCACCATTAGCTAAATAAAGAGGACCAAGGGTCCAGGGCTGAAGGTTATCATGTGGGTTAAGTTCTGTCCAAAGGCTCTCATGGATCAGGGTGTAACTTGCGCCTGTATCCACAATGGCCTTTCCTCTCCAGGTGCCAATACTGATGGGCACCACTAATTGTTGTGGTACAGCCATTAGCTGATTTGAAGTATTGGAACCAGTGGAGGTGCTTTCTTCCAAGGTTGCAGATACCGCGTTGCTGGAAGGAGTAGCTGGTTGGCGAGGCGGGCCCCCAGACTTCATAGGTTGGAAGAAACGCTTGTTATTCGTGGGACGCTGCTGAACAGATGGCTGGTTGGAAGCGGACATAAAGTGAGGGCAATTTCCAGGTGAATGGGAACCTTTACACCGCCAGCACTGTACTTGAGGCTTCTCCACAGGTTGGCTAGAGACTGGTCTTTGTGGCATTGTAGGTGGGGTTTTAAAATCCTTGCGTCCCTCATATTGTACTTGTTGCACATAATCCTTCTCCAGCTGATGACCCAGCTTTACCAGCTCCTCGACAGTGCTTACCCTGCTGCGTAACTGGCTGGCGAGATAGGGCTTGATATTTTTAAGGATCATTTTTACCATGTCACTTTCTGTTAAGGAAGGCTTCCACCTTTTGCAGAGAGCTCGATATGAGAATGCAAAATCCCTGATGGATTCCTTCTCTCCCTGGGTCCTCGTTCTGATCCGATCAGCCAGCTCATCTTCGTAATCCTCAGATAGGAAGGCAGAAAGAAAGGCTGATTCAAACTCATCCCATGTTGTTACAGAGGATCTGGCAACCTCCCACCAGTCACGGGCAGTTCCATAGAGTACAGTTCGGAAAGTGGCCAGCAGGTCTGCATCAACCAAGGGATGTAATGCTAGAAAATCTTGGCAGCGTGTCAAATATAGTAAAGGGTCTGGGTCATCTGATGGCCTTCCAAAGGTGGGAAATGTTATCTTAAGATGATCACTTCTTACTACTGTAGTAGTGGGAGGAGTTGCAGGAGCAGTCACTGTGGATGGTAGTGAAGAGATGGAGGTAGTGCCAGGTGGTGTTGGTATACTCTCCTTAAGATCCACTAATTTCTTTTCTTGCATTTTGCTTCGTTCCACCATTTCAGTTTGGAACTTTTTAAAGTCTGTACAAAGGCTAGCAGTTTGGACGGAGCACTGATGCATTTCTGCCGTAAGCCGGTCGTGGCTTTTTTGAAAGTTCTGTTGCATGGTTTTGAGGTCCTGTTGAAGTTCCAGCTGAAGCTGATCCACCATGAAGCGCACCTCAGAGACAAAGGTTGATTCAACTTTTTTAAGTTCACCTGTAATCATGAGTTTAATGGCTTTTGTTAGTTGATCAGTCTCATCCTCATCCTGTTTTTTGTTCGAAGCAACTAGTGTGAGAACTTGCTGCTGGTTGTCCTTCATTTTAGTAGCAAGGTTGGTAATCTGGTCACAGTGCTGGGAAGAAGTTGCTTTCAGCCCCTGAGTAAGTTCAGAGACCGCTTTCTCCTGTTTCTTTATGAAATCCAGCAGTGTATCCCAATTACCTTGAACTCGTGAGGTAAGATGTTGCATTTCTCTACCAGGAGTGGGAAGTACACCTGGCAAATCCTGCTGTGCCACAGAAGAGAGAGTTGAGAGTTCAGGTGATGTGCATAGCTGCATAGGGCCTGGTCCCTGGTCCCAGGTAAGGGTTTGCACTGGAGTACTGCCAGCCAGTGCTGAAGCAAACCGCACTGGGGCTCCTGGATAGATGGTATTGGAAGGCGTTTGGGTGTATGGGACATGGAAGACATGAGGTGAAGGAGGTCCAGGGGTAACCCGAGGCTGTGATGCAATTAGCCAAATCGGGGTTGCAACATCTGGAGCTTCAATATCCACACATGTGGACAGAGGAGATGGTGTTGTGGTCATGTTTCAATGGAGTAGCTGCAGTAGTTCAATGAAATGGAGTAGTTCAATGAAGTGTGTAAAATGTCATGTAAAATGTAATAATTGTTAGTAGCTGCGAAAAGCAAACAGGAAATAAATAAAATAACAAAATACAATGTTGTATTGGTGTTCAATAAAGAAGTTTAACCCACAGTTACAATTCCTGTCCTAACAAGTATTCAAATGCAAAACCACAGTTCAATCATCTTAATTTATCGTTACTTTGAAGCTAACCCTCAATTACTGCAACAAGTAAATAAAAAAAATTGGCAAGAGACACACAAACACTTTTCCCAAAAAATAACAGAATTGACAGTTTGATAAGTTTTTTTTTTTTTTTTTTTTTTTTTTTTTTTTTTTAACAGAGTACCAATCAAGTGTCTTTTCTTTTTCCTTAAAGAGTTCAGTTCAAGTGTCTTTTCTTTTTCTTAAAGAGTTCAGTTCAAGTCCCTGTTCGGGCGCCACTTCTGTAACGGTGGCAGGCCCCAAACGAAATGTAAATCAACAAATGAAAGATGTATAAAAAAAAACAATTAGTTCGGGCGCCAGACAAGCTTAATCTTGTCAAATATTTTCCCTCAGAAAAGCTCTTTAAGTCACCGGTTACGAATAAACATGAATCAGAAATCACACAAAGAAAGTTCAGTTTCACAGTTATATTTTCATAATTTTCAAAGAAATCAGACAAAATCTCAGTTTCACCATAAGCAAAGAATCAAAACAAACTAAACACACACCAAATAACTTTGGTTCAAGTTCAAAATCCTACAGTCTTTACACCACTGTTTTTAAATTGGTTAAAAAAAAACATTAAATCAAACTAACAATGAAATCAACCGTTTAAACATAACGAAACACTTCACTGTATTATACAGATACGAAATACGTGGTGAAAGTGGTTGCGTGAATGTTTGGTTGGCTTGAAGACGGTGCATGCGTGTGCGTGCGGGCGTGTGTGTGTGTGTGTGTGTGTGTGTGTGTGTGTGTGTGTGTGTGTGTGTGTGAGAAAGATCGTTGGCCGATAATGGCAGGAAGGAAAGTTTCCGAAGTGAGGGTAAAACAGGGAATAACCTGGAGAACTTGCTCACTCGTCAGCCTCAAAAGACAAGCTTCGCTGTGCAGCCGGTGTCCAGAGGTGCAGCGCACCCTCAGTGTCAATCGCTAGGCAACTCACGCTCACTCTAGATCCACGTACAGCCCAAACACAGCGTCTCGCGTCTCACTGACTGTCGATTCGTCTCAGGTAACCCGCTCCTTTTTTTCTCTCTCCCCTCCCTCTCTTACAACTCCACCTTATATACTCATTTCCTCACTTCCGGATAATTGATTTCCCTCCTCCATCCAGTCACGCAACTTACGTTTTTTCCGTACCGCCACAATGTGATCACCCAATTGTTTTCTTTAGCAGTTAAGCCAAGTCAACAAGCTAGATAAAAAGTAGGCAGAAAATCTAGAATGCTCTGATCAGACATTAAGAGACAGCATTACCTTGACTAGGAACTCGATGACTATATTTGTTGATATAGACTGTAGATAATTAATTTTACTTTTTAATCATAGCATAACACACCTGTAATGTACAAATCAATCTTATTATATATACTAGCCTGTTATCATCACTCGCCCGCAGGTCCTCTTCCTTGTGGTTCAATAATTAGTCATAGGCTATATGGAATAAAGGGGCACTGAGATTAAGGCAAACCGTAAAATTTTTCTTGTGTGTGATGTTTGTCTTGTCTGCAAGTTCATTTTCAAAGACAGAAGAAGGCCACAAGTAGCACAGAAACTACAGCACCTCCAGAAGCCACTGAGACCAACGGCACTCCAGAAGCTACTGCCACTGAGACCACAGGCTCATCAAAAGCCACAAGACCCTGGGGCCAGAAAGCAAAAAAAAGACAAAGTGAAGTATATTTCCTTATTAGTCAGTAATGTTTTATTAGAACTGTGTTAATAAGTATGTTATCACGGAACTATGTTTTTTTAATATAGTACCAGTCAAAAGTTTGAACCCACCTACCCATCCAAGAGAATGGGAAAGCGTGTCCAAACTTTTGACCGATACTGTATATTCTAAATTAGTAATTTAGACTAGTAAATTAGTAAACTTACTGTATTTAAATATTAAGCATAGCGTCAGTTCTGGCAGGTCACATTAGTCAAGCTCGCATCAGCTGATCCACGTCTACCTATAGGAATACGACGCCTATATACAGTAACGCCTATTACTGTATACATGTATAAGCTCCTTCAGTATTATCAGCAGCTATCGCGTTTCTCAGGAGCCAATTACCCTCCTCCATCCCCAGCTCCACCTCTCGTCAGTCGTTATAGCATTCTGATTAACCCTGAATCAGACTTAAATTCTCTTAATTATATTGTACATTCAAATGAATTAATGATATCTGCAATACATTTATGTCTGCTCTTATGATTCTATGCTAGGCTGCATGGATGCGCTGGGAGTTCTTGCCCAGAACAGAACCATACCACCAATCCAAACTATATGCTAACTGTCAATCATATTTGACGATAGTGGTCTTGACAGAAATAGTGTTTAATAAAATGTGGTATCTTGTATGTTTTTTATACAGATCCAGTCCAACAGAGGGTAGCCAGCAAGATGAAGCAAAAAAAAAAGTGTTAAGTACTCTATTTACATTTTCTCTATTTAAAATGATATGATGTATCAACTACACATTGATTCTGCCGTCACAGTTAGGTATTGTCTATACTGGTATATTGGTATACTTATTTCAATGTTATATTGACTGTCTTTCAGATGAGTGTCCAGAATGCTGTAGGAGAGTGAGGCAAAACAACTTTGACTACTCCAAGGTTTTGAAAAGAAGAGTGAGAGAGGTTTGTCTTTCTAAAGCCTTTTCAACTGTCTTGCTTTATATCAATGTACTTGCATTCACTCATTATTAATATTTAAATCCTTTTTGATTCTACAATGAATAAGGCCCTGTGTCCACGAAAGCGTTTTTTCACGCGACTGGCATATTTTTCCAATAGTTTTCAGTGGGAGCGCCGCTGAGTGTCTTTTTCACGCTGATGCACTGAGCATTCGTCGTTTTTTACCGGTCGCCAAGAGTTGAAGAATGTTCAACTTTGGGTAAAATGCAGCGCTCATCACTGTCACTTTTTACCCAGCTGTCCAATCACAGTGGAGGAGGGGCGGGACTATCTTGAAAATACATTCGCCAAAGAGGGACATACCTGGAAATTCAAGCTTCGCCTTTTGCGTTTTACACTCAGTGACACTTTACCGGTCGCCAAGAGTTGAAGAATGTTCAACTTTGGGTAAAATGCAGTGCTCATCACTGTCACTTTTTACTCAGCCGTCCAATCACAGTGGAGGAGGGGCGGGACTAATAACACACAACCGCCACACTCTGCTCGTACAAAGTAAACAGATGACAACAACAAGCATAATAATTAAACAAAATAGTTTTAAACTAGAGCCAGAGCAAATACTTTATAATCTATCGACATTTTTATATAGAAACAACACAGAAACAAACAATCTGTGAAATGAGATACTAGTAACACTTTCGCGAATATTCCGTATAATAACAACAAGCAAAGCATCTCTACTGAAAAAAAAAAAGCCAAACGCTCTCAAGCACTCACAGCTAGGCGTTATCAGCTGGCTAAAAACGGTTTGGTGGACACACAGCCTTAGCCTGACTACGTCAGACTTCGTACTTCCGCTCAATTTCAGTTCGCTTCTGTACTCAGTCTGAGATAGCGACCGTTTTCCCTGTTTTCCTCCGGCCTCAAAACAGCCGGCCAATCAACGAACAGAGGGCGGGCTGAGAGCCGTGACGTAGACGCTGATTGTACCGTGGATGCGTAGATTTACTTCACATAATCTGCAAAAGTCGTTCACAGCCATGTTCACTCCGGTATTTCGCTCGATGGTTTTGTTTTCGCATCATACATGTGTTTGCAACACGGTCTCACCCCTATTCGTCACATACTGCCGTTTGGTCATTTTCCCCTCACGTACCAAAGGCCGACGTTGAGGGTACCCCCTATTCGTCGCTTGACAACGGAGAGGGTCATCCGATAGATTTGAGTGCAAATCCCTCATCTTTGAATTTTGAAGAAATGGGGTTACCCATCCAGCGGTTTGCCTGCGCTGGAAAGTATGGTTTTAGGCGACTGATTTTATGCTGCAAATGTGTATTTTGCAGTAGCGTGCGGCGCATATTGTTACAATCATTCATTGGTGCGGTGAGCATACATTTTCGTGGGGCAGAAACCCTTGTCTGAATCGGTATAACGACTTTTCCTTTCTCTTTTTTATATAATTTTGGGTTACATTAAAATTACATAATTACAGGACTTTATATTTGCTGTATGCTTAACACATGCCTTAATTTAGGTGGGATATTTTATAATTGTAGATCACATAGTTTGATCATTTCCCCCTCACGTCCATAAGCCGACGTTGAGGGTAGCTACCCCCATTCGTCGCTTGACAACGGAGAGGGTCGTCCGATATTTGAATGCAAATCCCTCATCTTTGGATTTTGACGAAATGGGGGTTATCCATCCAGCTGGAAAGTATGGTTTCAGGCGATTAATTATGCTGCAAATGTGCATTTTACAGTAGCGTGCGGCGCATATACTGTTACAATCATTGGCGCGGTGACCATACATTTTCGTAGGGCAGAAACCCTTGACTAAATCGGTATCACGACTTTTTTCTCTCTCTCTCTTTTTTTTTTTTTTATATATAATTTTGGCCTACATTAAAACGACATAATTGCAGGACTGCATATTTGCTGTAGGCTTAAAACATGCCTTAATTTAGGTGGGATATTTTGCCGATGGTATTTCAATTTGCAATTGCTTATACTATAGTGAGCCTACAACTTTGCTTTTTTTTTTGCGACAAAAAAATAAAATAAACAATATTCGCCTACTTTTATAGAACTTTCATCTCAATACTGATTATGATGTTGTAATAAATTAAATAGCCTACTGCAGAAATGTTTATATTGCTTAATATGGACATATCCTTTGGCAAAGTGATGGATGCATTCTGGGAAGTGGTGTGTTTAAATGTAATGGCTACATATACCCGTGTTTCCTTCACTTAGACATTTATGCTGACCCTTTAAAATTATATTAAAAAATATTATAAAAAAATATTAAGACTGTACTTTTTAATTATGATTGATATTTTGGCGCAATTTTGTGCAACACGTCACTGTGTGCGACCATCGCAGAAACCATTGCCCAGCGCGATTCCACCACGGTAAGTCGCTTACAACAGTCTCATAAGAAAGAGAAATGAATAAGCATTTATACGTCCAAAAGTAATACAATTACGAGTTTATAAAAAAAAAAAACATGTTGTAGGCCTATATATATATCAGGGTACCGTCGTCGGTGTATGAATGAGTGAATGAATGGGTGAATGTGAGGCAATCTGTAAAGCGCTTTGGTGGCAATGAGTCTGTTGCAAGCGCCTATATAGTCCATTTTGTGTGGAAATAAACTCATAATTTTATTTTGGACGTGTAAATGCTTATTGAGGGATTATTGGGGATATATATATATATATATATATATAGTTTAAGTCTGGCAAGGCAAAGTTTATACAAGTATCCTGATCATGTTATTCCTGTTTGTTTATCCAAACACAAGGATGTGTTCAAAATATCATGAACCCTAAAGCTCACACAAAAACTTATTTTTAAAGCCATTTATTTTTTATGATATTGTGATTGCATGAATGAACAAGAGCACCATTTACTTAACTTCTTAGCCTAGTAGTTATTCATATTGTAATATGTAGTTTGGTGATCTATTCTTTTTTGATTTGTTCTTCTCTTTCTCTGCAGGTTCCTTAATCCCTGTCCTTTTTAAAAAAAAACATCACCTCATTACATCGAAAAAAAGGCACTTTTAAGAGCCACATTTGTCTTGTATTTTGTTACTCTCTCTACTGTTGTATTGTGTTCTCTCTCTCAGATCATCCCGGAAACAAGCAGGTAAGATTTTTTCTACATTAATGTTTATTAAAATGTAGACTCCAGATCTAGTTTTGTATCTTGGAAAGGTATACAACATAATCACAAGTCATGGGTCTGAATTAGAATATATCTGAGGTTATTATTACGTACCTGTGCCTAGCATCAGGTAAAGTTTGTGTCATTGAGTGTAAAAAGCAACAGCTTTTTTGCTACAGCAGGTCCCAGTCACAGCCAGAGTCGAAAGACTGGTGTCTCTCATGTCAGGGCTCCGGAAACCAGTGCGGAAATGACCATTGACTTTCCTTCCGTTACTGCAGGTGTGTTATTTATTTTGACTTCACTGGTTCAAAACAGTATGTTCATTTATTATAAAATCACCATTGTTCAATGCTACTGTTTTTAAATATTGTGCATTGTTTTAACAGAGTCCTTCCTTCAAGAGCTTAAACGCTCACTGGGTGAGGACATACATGAAGATGAAATGGCACTTCAAGCCTCAGCAGACTGGTCGACTCGAAAGAGCCTCATATCAGGGTGGTGGGAGAAAGAGAGACCCCGACTGGTCAACACCATGGTGGCTCGACAACATGCGGCAACTCGGATCTGCCAACATTGTGGAAATGGTCCAGCCGTTATCCGTTGTTGTGACTGCCGACCACACCCATTCCTCTGTGGCCAGTGTGATGTCAGGGTCCACCAAGGTCAAGTGTTCCACAACAGGGATTCGATGACACTTGCATTTTTTCATCCATTGCCTCCCACAACTTGTGTTGTGGAGAGGGTTCTAACCCAGTGTGGTAAGTTGTAGTTTTTAAGTCACATTCTTAGACTTGACTGAAAAACGAAATGCTGTTTTCTGATAGGTCGATGAAGCCGTCAAGTGCATCTTGTTTAAAATAGTTTCCAGTAAATAAATGTTATTGTTTAATTCTCATCCATGTGTTTTTTTGTTTGTTTTAAGAGCGTCTTGTTCCTTTGGAGATGCCAGAGACAATATGCGGTTGTCTACAAGTATCGTCCAGTGTCATCGCAGGACAGTCCATAGTTGTGGTTACAATGAATGGTAAGAAGAACTTTATGGGTTTGGGTGGGGGTCACTTCTGTAGAATTTTCTTTTTGATTTTCTCTGATTTTCTTTATCATGGATGGAAATCCAGAGGTGTCAATAGGTTGTGTGTTGATTAGATTGGCTGGGCCCACCTATGTGGAGGAAAACAATTAACCTTTGTTTGAATGGGGATAGTTAATTTGCCTGACAAAATGTTTGTAGAAGTGTCCTCCTGATCCATCCTTAGTCAAATGTTCCCATATCAGTTGTCAGAATGACACAGTTTGGTCTGTCAGAATTAACTTTGTGTATATATTTCCTTCTTTTTCCAGGGCGATATGATCTCAGATTGCCTCAGATTATATGCAAAGCATGTGAAGCCACTTGGAGTCCTGGAGTGGATGACCTGATCCGTAATGACAACTGGCCTGCCACTTCTCACTATTCAACTGTGTACGCAACAGATGTCCTTTTTTCTTTTGAAGAGCTGAAGATGGCTGCACCAGGGATGTCTAGCCAAGCATTTCTTAGAATGCTGGATCAACGCACTGTTCGCTTTGGCCGTGTAAGTATTTGTGGTAATAATTGCGTAACTCCATATATAATACTATGAGGGCATGATGATGATGATGATAGTACACATGAACAGAGCCATTAGACCCTTTATAGACAACCATAAACTCATGTTCTCAAGGCCGGACTTACCATTGGGCTTGACTGGGCTCAAGCCCATGGGCCCCGCCCAATAGGGGGCCCCGCCCGTTTACGTTTGATTTTTTCAATAATATGTCAGTCATTTAATTTTTCATTTAAAGTTTGTTGATTGGTCTAGCATTGTTACCTGGCCCTGCCCTGCCATGAAAAATGTAATTTAATTAGCTAAATTAAATGTCAGTCATCTTGAGGTTTGCTGATTGGTTATTGGCAGTTACGTAGTGCCTCGTTTACTGCCGAACCGTTGAAAAAACCTGTCCGCATTAGACAGTAGCCGCGTTTCCATTACCCTTCAAATTGCGCAAATTGAAATTGCGAATTGAAAATAAGCACAATGGAAACACGTCAATTTCGCAAAAACTCCCGTTTATCGCAAAAAAGTTTTTACGCTCTCATGAGGAGGTTTTTCAGGCAATTCGAAAAAGGAATATTTCGCAAAACTGCTATGGAAACCGTTTTTGCGCATTTACAGTCACCTGACTTAGAAGACGCGGTGTGTTTGAGGTCCATGTATAGCTACGCAAATAATAATAATTTTATATTATTTTATTATAACATTTAATAGGCTATATTTAGAAGAGGCTTTTATGCAAAAAAGGAACAAAGCTGAGTGTGGAGCGCGCACTGCATGACACGGAGGCGCGAGCGCGAACACTTGCATTTTCCTATCAACAGTGGAAACAACTTAAAATAGCCTAGGCTACTCTATCATTTCTTGTCATACAGAAAATAATAATACATTATTCCCATCTACTTTTATTTGTGTAAACTCACAATAACAAGAAAATGTTGTGCTTTTGTAAAATAAAATAAAACAATCAGACGCTTTCATGATCTCCGTAAACTGGAGCGCGAGAACTGAAACAAAATATAGCTTATGTAGGCTAAAGCTTGAAATGTCCACTTTAAATCGAACAAATTCGAATCGAAAGCTAATACCTTCTGATTAATCCGTATGAAAGGTGCATTTCTCTCCAAAAGCGCATCTGCTTAACAGCGGAGATGGAGATGTGATTTTAGCCAAAACAATAGTTTATTAATAATATTAATGGCTCTTCTCATTCAGCACTGCGGGAAAAACATCAATTCCATGTTCTAATTTGGCCTTAGAAAACCAGTCAAATCGACATGTTTTCCATATTAATTTGTGAATATTTTAAATGTTTAATAAAGGGGCAAAAATCTGAAAATTCGTCGATATTTACTTTTTTGCGCAGCAGTTGGTGTAGCCAGTTCAAATTAAAATTTTGGTGTTCAACTTTGCGTTTTAAAAAGACAACAACCGTTCATTTTTCGTTTCAGAAAAACTGACATTGGACACCATTCTATCTGACGAGATTGTTTGGCCATGGCAGCTTACACACGGTGGTATGTACACAATTCCGTTGACTTTGTGAAATAGTCACATAGTAGGACAAAATCTGTCATGCCTCGATTGTAACCCCAGAAAATATTGAAATACTAATCTTAATTACAACCGACTTATGTTTCATCTATGTATTTCAGACTCTGTAGATCTAAGGACAAAGAGGAAGGCGTTCTACATTGTGATGGCAGTAAGGAGACTTGAGGAGGAGAAGAGGATTCTTATTGCAGAGATGAACAAGCATTGGAAGTCTCTTTGCACCCGTGCAGACACCCTGAAGCAGATGTCATCCCAGCTTTCTAATGTGACATCAGGTATGTATTTGTTATACTTGGCATACATTACAATGTTTCTGAATGTTTCTGATTAATAAAGGCTCAATGTGTTTTAACATGTAAGGTGAGACGTGGGGCCTGCTTCAAGATGGTATCCGAGGTCTACAGAGCTTGACGATGAAGAACAAGGAAGCAAGCAACAGCCTTGCAAAGCATGCAAAGAAATGTTATGTTTATGTTAACATTTGTTTATGTTGTTTTTTATTGTAAGTATATGTCGGATGTATGATAAAATAATATGTTAAGTTTTATGTGTGAAGTATTTGAACTCAAGGCAAATATCCCTCTGGGGACAATAAAGGAGGCTATCGCCTGCAAAATGGGCTTCATGATTATATGTAAAAATGTAAACGTTGTCGTAGGACTATAGCAAGCACATCATTGGAAAGGTCTCAAACCTCAACAGTAACATATGTCAGTCTGAAGAGGATACATTACTCCTGGTTTGAATTATTGACCTCTGCTCTGAACCTTGAACCCAGTACATGTTTGTACAGGCTTGTCATTTAGCAACAGAATGTGCTACACACATAGGACCAGCTCTTATAGAAAGCTCTGGACCTTAGCTGTCATGCAGATATGGTCTCCAATGTTTAACCACTGTAAGCACTGTCAAATGTGGTAATAAGCTATTTTGACTTATTTAACGATTCAATTTTTAAAATCTGATGAGACCAGTGTGTTCCCCATCCCCCCCAAAAACAGGGTATATCCAAAATTCTACACTGCCAACTTCTACTTATGAGAAATATACCAATATATTTTGAAACTACAACTTCAACTAGAGACACCCACAGAACACAGTTACAAAGCTAGTGTTACTTGTAGTTCTTCCGGGCTGGGTGGGTGGACTTGTTCGACGACTCTGTTTTTCTGCTGTCTGCTGTGAATGGGCTTCAACTACACTCGAAAAGTTCAAAACTGAGCAAAGTGTTGTTGCTGGTGACAAAACCACTGATTAAATATGTACATTGAAGCTATACTGGCGTTAAAGACCCCCTGACCTGCATTGAGGGATATGGGATTCATATGTGACCCGCTCAGCCCACATTGTAGTGTTCTGTCTGACTGCATACTGTAATGTTTCACCAATAATAATACTGAAATGACATAATTAAAATAATGTAATGAATACCATGATAACATCTAAATAAATGTTGATAGATGTAGCATTATAGTTCTAAAAATATCAATAAACAAAGCAATCCAGCTTCCCTGGCAATAAGACAGAAATAATAACATTAAAGAAATACATATAAACCATATGATCTCATGAATAAATGTTATCTGTGTATCCATGTAAGATGTATCTAGGAGATGGAGGAAACTGTCATGATGAAATGTCTTCTTCCCCCTAGTATAAACACTGTACTTAAGACGACACACCACATTTTAGGCATTTATTAGCTTATACAAAAACAACACACATAGCTCAGACACATAACAAAAATCACAAATGCAAAAAGTGAAGAGCATGTCGAGTGATTACAAAGGCCTGGTAGGGACTGACCCTGTGATACATGATGGGCCGCTATGGAGTGATTTGCAGTGGTGGTAGTGCAAAAGTAAACATTGCAGGGATTTAATCAGTGCAAAGCTGTGCATGTTTAATATGACTATGGAAAAAAAGAGTGTAATAGTATTGCTTAACAAAAACAATACAAAGAAGATCAAATAAATAGAACAACAGAAACTTAAATATATTTATAAAAAATAAAAAAAAGATTATACAAGCCAACAGGGGTAAATGTTGGGACCACAGCCCAGAATGTGTAGAGGGGCTAATGTAGCCTGTAAGACAGTGAAATGGATAGTGGATACTAGACAATAGACAAAGTGATGTGATGGTTGGCGCAGGGTGAGACTCATGCTGAAAAGTCCATTTCTCCCCTAACCTTTTCTGTGACATTGAGTTGCTGGTTTGCCCTGGGGACAAATGACCTCCTCGTTTTTGAGCATGACAGAAGACTGCTACTGCAAATTATCCTCAGTTTGTTAAATGATTAACCTCAGCTCCATGCCAAACACAGAGCCAGCTTTCCTTACCAACCTGTCCCAGCGGCCCTCTTCTTAATGCTGCCTCCCCAGCACACAACCGCATAAAAAAGGACTCTGGCCATGTTTAGTCTTGCTCAGAGTCACTGCTGGTATGGTACTCCTCAGAATCACTATCGAAGTTAATTTCGGTTTCAGTCAGAACTTGAACATAACATTTCTTTGCATGCTTTGCCAGGCTGTTGCTTGCTTCCTTGTTCTTCATCGTCAAGCTCTGTAGACCTCGGATACCATCTTGAAGCAGGCCCCACGTCTCACCTTACATGTTAAAACACATTGAGCCTCTATTAATCAGAAACATTCAGAAACATTGTAATGTATGCCAAGTATAACAAATACATACCTGATGTCACATTAGAAAGCTGGGATGACATCTGCTTCAGGGTGTCTGCACGGGTGCAAAGAGACTTCCAATGCTTGTTCATCTCTGCAATAAGAATCCTCTTCTCCTGCTCAAGTCTCCTTACTGCCATCACAATGTCGAACGCCTTCCTCTTTGTCCTTAGATCTACAGAGTCTGAAATACATAGATGAAACATAAGTCGGTTGTAATTAAGATTAGTATTTCAATATTTTCTGGGGTTACAATCGAGGCATGACAGATTTTGTCCTACTATGTGACTATTTCACAAAGTCAACGGAATTGTGTACATACCACCGTGTGTAAGCTGCCATGGCCAAACAATCTCGTCAGATAGAATGGTGTCCAATGTCAGTTTTTCTGCATTAGGAACCAAGGTGTTATACTTCTCCACTACAGAATTTAAGATTTTTTTTTCCTCCCTGATCTTTCGGCGGATTCGGGCACGTCCTTTGCATCCGTCACTGTCCTTATAAAGACGCTGGGACCTCCTCTTAACACTTGCCACCAGCTCCTCTATTGGGCTGGCAACAGCGGCAACATCAGCATCATTTGGGGATGTTGTTGCTGAGAGGAAGAAATGAAGAGATAAGAAATATGCTTCTTGATTCCATGAAAAAATATTTTTGGTGTATGAGCAAAATAAAGCCTCAACAATCTTTTCATATTTCTCTGTAACTGAGAGGCTACACTTGTAGCTAAATTTGAGTATAGTTAGGTTCTTTATTGTCCCCATGGGGATAATCTTGTCCACACGTCATCAGCAATCAGAGTATGTGCTCTTTGACTACGATTACAATGAGCCTCTTTGGAATTGCAGCCAAGCTTAGTCAGAAGTGATACATCAAGCACCATATCAAACAGTATAAAACAGTATATCCTACCTTCTGCCCACTCATTGACATCAAAGATCCACCTCTCCAGTTGACTGTCTGAGATGTCCATTACCGTTTTCATGGCCTCCAGGTTATGCAACTGGCATTGCAGGGCTATTTTGGCCTTCAAACATAAATGACAATGAGGGAAACGCCTACAACTTTGACAATTGTTGATAAGGATTGTGAAGTACCTTCACTATTAGAAAACCACATACAACACTAATTAAATATACAGTATATTCGTATATACGTGGACTATCAATATATATGGTATGAACATTTAATATTTTATTTTACAATATCGCTATGCATTTTTGCATAAGGGAAAACTGGTGTCTTTACCTTCCGATATCGGCGGGCAAGGGTAGAAGCCAAGTTGTCAAACTTTTGTTGGTTCCAGCGCATGTCTATGCGTCCTGCAAAAATAAAAAATATGAGATTATCACCTTTCTTTCCAGTAGCAGTAGGAGAAGAAACTGTGCAGACTTGAATCACAAACTTTTCAGAGATAATAACTTACAGTACTATGGAACTATTAATCTGCTGTCTTGTGCCATTTGATTACTGTCCCATGAAAGGGTTAGGTAAATAGCACAGGATAGTGAAGAAATAGTCAAGTCAAGTCAAGTTTATTTGTATAGCGCTTTTCACAATACAGATTGTATCAAAGCAGCTTCACAGTATTAAATTAAAATAATACAACAAAGTTTGTTTCAAGAGGAATTTATTGATTGATAAAATTAAATTAAATATCCCCAAAATATCCCCAACTGAGCAAGCCAAAGGCAACAGTGGCAAGGAACCGAAAAACTCCATCAAGTGACCAAATGGTGTCCTAAAACTCCATCAGGTGACCTAATGGAGAAAAAAAAAAACCTTGGGAGAACCCAGGCTCAGTCGGGGGCCAGTTCTCCTCTGGCATTTATGAGCTAGAGGCCGGATTGTAGTTTGAACTGTGGGATTATATGAATGCCTGGCTGAAGAGATGCGACTTTAATCTAGTTTTAAACTGGGAGAGCGAGTCTGAGCAACGAACAGTATCAGGAAGACTATTCCAGAGTTTTGGAGCCAAATGTGAAAATGCTCTCCCTCCTTTGGTGGTTCTGGATATCCTAGGTATGACCAAAAGCCTTGAATTTAGTGATCTTAAAGAGCGCGATGGATTATAGGGTGATAGAAGATCCGTTAAATAGACTGGAGCTAAGCCGTTTAGGGCTTTATAAGTCAGTAGCAATATCTTATAATTAATACGGAACTTTATAAGTAACCAATGCAGTGATGATAAAAAACGGTGTTATATGATCATATTTTCTTGATCTCGTAAGAACTCTAGCGGCGGCATTTTGGACTAACTGTAGCTTGTTTATTGAGGATGCAGGACAACCAGCTAATAAAGCATTACAGTAATCCAGTCTCGAGGTCATGAATGCATGAACTAACTTTTCTGCATCAGAAACTGATAGCATATTACGTAGCTTAGCAATGTTTCTAAGGTGGAAAAAGGCTGTTTTTGTAACATATGAAATATGATTTTCAAAAGACAGGTTGCAATCGAGTATAACACCCAGGTCTTTTACTGTAGAGGATAAAGTAACAGGACATCCTATGATGTTAAAGTTGTATTGTGCGAGGTTTTGTGGGCGGTTTTTTGAACCGATAAGTATTACCTCTGTCTTGTCTGGATTTAATAAAAGAAAATTACGCGTCATCCAATCTTTTATATCTTTAACACACTCTGTCAATTTGGAAAATTTTGCGTTTTCATCCGGCCGTGATGAAATATATATTTGAGTGTCATCAGCATAACAATGGAAACTAATTCCATGTTTCCTTATAATATTTCCAAGTGGCATCATATATATTGAAAATAACAGAGGGCCTAATACAGATCCCTGCGGCACTCCATAGTTTACTGGAGTTATGATCGATTTTTCTCCATTTAAATAGACAAAATGGTAGCGGTCAGATAGGTATGATTTGAACCAGCTTAGTGCTTGTCCTTGAACACCAGTATAATTTTGTAGTCGATCTAAGAGTATTGTGTGATCTATAGTATCGAACGCAGCACTAAGATCATGTAAAACTAGTATTGAGATACAGCCTTGGTCAGAAGCTAAAAGTAAATCATTTGTGATTTTAACGAGCGCAGTTTCAGTGCTATGATGCGGTCTGAATCCAGACTGAAACTTTTCATAGATATCATTTTGTTGCAAGAAAGAGCCCAGTTTCTAATATTTTAGACATAAATGGAAGATTTGAAATGGGTCTATAATTTGCTAGATTATTATGATCTAATTGTGGTTTCTTAATGAGAGGTTTTATAACTGCCAGTTTAAATGTTCTTGGAACATGACCTAAAGATAAAGACGAGTTAATAATATTGAGGAGAGGCTCTTCCACTACAGGTAACACTTCTTTCAGTAGTTTAGTTGGTATAGGATCTAATAAACATGTTGTTGTTTTAGATGAAGTGATAAGTTTATTTAACTCTTTTTGTTCTATAGTAGTAAAGCACTGTAATTGTTCTTGCGGGGTGATAATTGAAGCTGAATTATAAGGCGCGATTGAAGATTGAACGTTTACAATTGTGGTTCTGATGCTTTCTATTTTCTCAGTGAAGAAGTTCATGAAATCATTACTACTGAACTGTAACGGGATATTTTGTTCGGGTGACGTCTGTTTATTTGTTAGTCTAGCCACGGTGTTAAATAAAAACCTTGGATTGTTTTGCTTGTTTTCTATTAGTTTGCGGAGGTGCTCAGCCCTGGCCGCTTTTAGGGCCTTTTTATAATGTGACATACTGTCTTTCCACGCGATTCTAAAGAATCGATGTGTATTTTTTAATATTGCACTGCCCTTCCTTATTATCCTCACATCAAATAAAATAGGATGATGGTATTGTAATCGATCCATCCATTTATGTTGAATAATCTGAGCTTTATATTTTCAGAGTCAGCATATATGCATGAGCTCAAAGTGGCTCACCATTGTCATCAGGATCAAAATTGACTGGTTACCTTACCTGCTTTTGACATGTGCTTTGTCGTAACAGCAATCCTCGAGAGGAAGGCGTTGCACTGCTCCACCTCTTCCCCAAGAGTCGAACCAGCCCCCTCCTGATATGCTCCACTCCATTTTACCTTTAGAAAAGAAAACAAAAAAAGAAAACCTAAGTGGCAACAATCTTATGCAGGATTTCAGGGAAAGAAAATGTCATGGACAATCATTTTTTCTTACCTCACATTTGAAATCATGAGCTTTGGCATGAAAAACAGAAAGAAATGGCCTCATGGTGAGGAGATCCTGAAGCTCAGGGCATTTCTCTGTCACTCTCTGGAGGTAAGGCCAGTATTTGCATGCCACATCCATTGCAAAAAATGTAACTGGCTTACAGGCCATTTGCTTTTGTAGGTACAGGGGGTAGGCAAAAATCTCCCCCCTGAACATATTGAGGGCACGAAGGAGAACCCCATGACGACATACAGCGAGTTCCAGGCCCTCCTCGTCTGTTTTTCCTGAGGACTTCTGAGACGTTTCATGCGCCGATGACCATTGCCCTCCACAGACACCTCTTCCAGAGACCTAAAACATGGAAGATGAACAGTCCAAACTTGTTCAAACAAAGTACTCTGTAGGACGTGGTGTTTTATAGGTAAATATAGTGAAGTTGTGCAAGTTTACATGACTGGTCGAGGTATGGACATAGTCCACGAATTTTGCAACGTCATCATCATTCGCGATGAACACGCCATCAAAGATGGCTTTTTCCTCCGATCTAAATAAAAGAGATACATATTAAAGGTGCTGTAAGCGATGCCACGCGTTTTTTAGGCCAAACATTTTTTTGTCACATACAGCAAACATCTCCTCACTATCCGCTAGCTGCCTGTCCCCTGAACACACTGTAAAAAAACACGGTCTCTGTAGACACCACAGGCTCCACAAACGGCAACAAAAAGAAACTGGGCTCACCCGCACCACGAAACACAACAAACAGTGTTCCAGCCAATCACCGACAAGAAGTATTTGAGGGTGGGGTTTAGGGGGTTAGTGCGCGTGCACATGAAGTGGGTGTGTGGAGGAGAGAGAAGCATGAAGAGGGAAGTTTGAATTATGGCCGAAACACGACATTCCGATGAACAAATTGCAAAGAAGAGGGACAAGGATAAGGAACACGTGAAGTCCCGAATTTACATCGGAAAAACCTTTTAAAGGTGGGAGAACTCCGCCGGGCAGAAGGGCTTCCGATCCACATTCAGTTGCTCTGTTTTTGCAGAACAGGTAAATCCATATTTCTTTCTAAATTGACGTTAATGTTCGCCAAACCAACACAAGGATGTAATTAGCTAGAACTATGCAGTCAGCGTTAACTTTGGTGAATACAACATATATGTTTCTAGCAGAGCTCAATCTCTATTGTAAATGATCAAGCAAATTCACAGTAGGGCGACAATTTGTGTGAATGATTGTTTTCATCCACTGTTTGTTATGAATTTGAATGTTCATTTATAGGCTGTTGACAACTTTGACTAAATTTGTTTACGCCGCCGCCGTTGTTTATGCTCACTGGGAAACGCGAAGCTACGTTATCTTGCTATTATTGCGTCCTTGTATGGGAGCTATAGTTATAGCTTCAGGTGGCAAAACGATTTTAAAATAATGTTTCTCTTTTTCTGCATTCTGTTCTGCAATATATAAAACCCTTTATCTAACTTGGCGACATTACACATTAGGGGTGCACGATTCAGAAAATTTCACGATTCGATACCGATTTTTAGTCTCAAGATTCGATTCAAAATCGATTTTCGATTCAAAAACGATTCTCGATTCAAAAAACGATTCACAGTATGTAAATGTAGTTGACTTTTTCCTGTGTGATTGCAGTAGACATACAATTTAAAAGAAAATAAATAACAAATTAAATGAAGTTTGATATTACTTTGTCTTCATAAAAACTTTTGCAACTAAACAGTGCAAAGTGCCAAGCTTTGGCCAGCTTTCGAATACATTTAATTCAAGTTTAAATTAAAACTTAAATTTTTTTTTATTTTTTATTATTTTTTTTACATTTAGCTTTAAAGTGCTGTAGTCAGATTAAACAAACAACACTGCTAAATGTAGTTTAAGGAGTAGGCTATTGACGGCAAAATAGGCTACAGAATATTTCGTTCTGTATTGACAGGTGCAATTAAAAAAAATAAAAAATAAATAAATACAATAAGCCTACATTATATCTGCATTTATGTCAAAACCTAGACTTTCAAACATCAAAATGTCATTTATTAATATGAATATTCATGTCAAAATGACATATAAACATTCTATTTTGCCTGGAAACGCTTCCAACACGCTTGCGTGTCGCGAGAAAAATAGGCGTTGGTTCTATTTCTAGCATGTACACGTTTTCCGCACGACTCGGGCCACACCGGAGACGCGCGTGTCACGCAGGCTGTGTGCAAGCTCTAACCTGTTAACATGGGAGCCGAAATAAAAACAGACACGCCACAAAGCCAGCCAGCCAGCCTTCCTTCTGCTCCGCTTCGCTTCTGCTGCACTTCTTCTTTTGGCTATGACAAGAGTGTGCAGGCGTAAGTGTGAATTCGATGCAGCGCCATCTATGGGAATGGCAAGCTAAACTCATTTCAGGACAATACCAAAAAATGTATATTTAAAAAAAAAAAAAAAAAAAAAAAAAAAACAAGAATCAATTTTTGGAATTCTATGAATCGATTTTAAATCGGTAACGTTTGAATCGCGATTCATATGTGAATCGATTTTTTTGCCCACCCCTATTACACATTGAATGAAGTATCAGTAAAACTTAACTTTGTTTGTAATGACTACTTTGACTTTCCTTTATGCCGGAAGGGAGGGGAGGAGGGAGGAGACGGGATGAGGAGAAGGGAGGGTCTAGCTAGCCTCCGTTTTGTTTGACAACAATTCGAATGTCAACAAGAAGTTACGACTCCCGGCATCGCTTACAGCACCTTTAACTTTAAATATTCATATGATTTTGAATTCACAGCAGTTACTTTCAAAGTAATGGACCGTCAATGCACACACAGTACCTTGCTGCACTCTTGAATCTGTAGTGCTTACGGTTTCCATCAACGGATACTGCAAGCATGTCTGGGTTGCACGCTGGGCAGTCAAAGTGGTCCTCCTGGCATAATTTGTCCACTTCGAATCGGACAGCTTCCCACTCCAAGAAGCTTTTCCGGAAGCTGTCTGCTGTGATGTTTCCGCTCTGTGAGAAGAGTTCAGTAAAAGAGAACAAAAGAGAACAGTAAAACGGATCAAATTAAACAATATACTACACTGAAGTAAAATGTTCTAAATGGATACATTTTGGGATGTTTGTACAAACTTTGTTACCACTCCTTAGAATACATATCAAAGGAAATAAACAATGTGTAAACTTCACTCATACACTATACACTGGTGTATTTGGGGGACCTGGCCATTAAACATACAGGATATTGTTTGACATTCAGTCTAAATCTATACGCAAAGAGGGCTACAACGGCTTCCATACTGTTTAGAATTAAGCCTGTGCAATGTTTAGCCCATTAATCCAAGGGAACACTTCTGGGATCAGGAAATGATATTGGGGAAAAGATGTCAAAGTCGGTAGCCATTGGAGTTGAATTTGAGATCTTCAGAATGACCTGTTTTTCCATAAATGTCTCAGTGCAAACTGCTGATGAGAGAACATGCAGGGCAGGACTTAGGTTGGTGGAGGCCCCTGGGCTTGAGTCACTTTCGGGCCCTACCTTCTAGGCTATACATTACTTTAAATAGAACACAAATGATACATACACAAGCTATGTATTAGAGCTACACAATTCTGGATAAACTGAGAATAAAAATAGAGATCACGATTCTGAACAAACAACTAAACAAAATAACATAATTTATGTTAATTGCTGAAGTCTATTAAAAATGTTTAATTAATCTGAATTATAAAAAAAAACAAAAACAACTTTGGTTTGAATGAATGATTCAATTCCTCAATCAAATACACTTGCTTCATAGATGAATCAGCATTTTTTAACGAATCTCCTGAATGAACGATTCAATGACAAATGTTTTTTTAAAAGTCATTTGTCGCCATCTGGTGGCGTAACAATATAATCGATCCAATCGTTATTTGAAGTGCAAAGCTACTTTCAAAAGGTGACTGGTACCGTAGACAGTGTTACATGTTAAAAAAACGTAATAATTTATTTATATGACCACTGATTGAAGCTTGAAAAAGTTTTTTCCAATAAATAAATAATGATTAAAAAAGTTCAAAGTGATCATAAGTTTATTGCAATGCACAAATGTCTTGGTCAGAATGAGAATAAAACACTTATTTACCTGGAAAACATATGTTTTGATTGTGGCATTTCTTTGAGATTTAGAATCCAGTATTCCTATAGGCTAATTATTGTTTCTTTTATGAATTTAATAAAGAACTCTGTCTCGTATTCTGTCCAAACGATCCATGTAGGCTACTTTTGTGTCCATTCGTTTTTCCTTTTTTAACCCGTAATTGAAAAACGAAAAATGAACGGTTGTTGTCTTTTTAAAACGCAAAGTTGAACACCAAAATTTTAATTTGAACTGGCTACACAAACTGCTGCGCAAAAAAGTAAATATCGACGAATTTTCAGATTTTTGTTTATGACTTTTTGCCCCTTTATTAAACATTTAAAATATTCACAAATTAATATGGAAAACATGTCGATTTGACTGGTTTTCTAAGGCCAAATTAGAACATGGAATTGATGTTTTTCCCGCAGTGCTGAATGAGAAGAGCCATTAATATTATTAATAAACTATTGTTTTGGCTAAAATCACATCTCCATCTCCGCTGTTAAGCAGATGCGCTTTTGGAGAGAAATGCACCTTTCATACGGATTAATCAGAAGGTATTAGCTTTCGATTCGAATTTGTTCGATTTAAAGTGGACATTTCAAGCTTTAGCCTACATAAGCTATATTTTGTTTCAGTTCTCGCGCTCCAGTTTACGGAGATCATGAAAGCGTCTGATTGTTTTATTTTATTTTACAAAAGCACAACATTTTCTTGTTATTGTGAGTTTACACAAATAAAAGTAGATGGGAATAATGTATTATTATTTTCTGTATGACAAGAAATGATAGAGTAGCCTAGGCTATTTTAAGTTGTTTCCACTGTTGATAGGAAAATGCAAGTGTTCGCGCTCGCGCCTCCGTGTCATGCAGTGCGCGCTCCACACTCAGCTTTGTTCCTTTTTTGCATAAAAGCCTCTTCTAAATATAGCCTATTAAATGTTATAATAAAATAATATAAAATTATTATTATTTGCGTAGCTGTACATGGACCTCAAACACACCGCGTCTTCTAAGTCAGGTGACTGTAAATGCGCAAAAACGGTTTCCATAGCAGTTTTGCGAAATATTCCTTTTTCGAATTGCCTGAAAAACCTCCTCATGAGAGTGTAAAAACTTTTTTGCGATAAACGGGAGTTTTTGCGAAATTGACGTGTTTCCATTGTGCTTATTTTCAATTCGCAATTTCAATTTGCGCAATTTGAAGGGTAATGGAAACGCGGCTACTGTCTAATGCGGACAGGTTTTTTCAACGGTTCGGCAGTAAACGAGGCACTACGTAACTGCCAATAACCAATCAGCAAACCTCAAGATGACTGACATTTAATTTAGCTAATTAAATTACATTTTTCATGGCAGGGCAGGGCCAGGTAACAATGCTAGACCAATCAACAAACTTTAAATGAAAAATTAAATGACTGACATATTATTGAAAAAATCAAACGTAAACGGGCGGGGCCCCCTATTGGGCGGGGCCCATGGGCTTGAGCCCAGTCAAGCCCAATGGTAAGTCCGGCCTTGAGAACATGAGTTTATGGTTGTCTATAAAGGGTCTAATGGCTCTGTTCATGTGTACTATCATCATCATCATCATGCCCTCATAGTATTATATATGGAGTTACGCAATTATTACCACAAATACTTACACGGCCAAAGCGAACAGTGCGTTGATCCAGCATTCTAAGAAATGCTTGGCTAGACATCCCTGGTGCAGCCATCTTCAGCTCTTCAAAAGAAAAAAGGACATCTGTTGCGTACACAGTTGAATAGTGAGAAGTGGCAGGCCAGTTGTCATTACGGATCAGGTCATCCACTCCAGGACTCCAAGTGGCTTCACATGCTTTGCATATAATCTGAGGCAATCTGAGATCATATCGCCCTGGAAAAAGAAGGAAATATATACACAAAGTTAATTCTGACAGACCAAACTGTGTCATTCTGACAACTGATATGGGAACATTTGACTAAGGATGGATCAGGAGGACACTTCTACAAACATTTTGTCAGGCAAATTAACTATCCCCATTCAAACAAAGGTTAATTGTTTTCCTCCACATAGGTGGGCCCAGCCAATCTAATCAACACACAACCTATTGACACCTCTGGATTTCCATCCATGATAAAGAAAATCAGAGAAAATCAAAAAGAAAATTCTACAGAAGTGACCCCCACCCAAACCCATAAAGTTCTTCTTACCATTCATTGTAACCACAACTATGGACTGTCCTGCGATGACACTGGATGATACTTGTAGACAACCGCATATTGTCTCTGGCATCTCCAAAGGAACAAGACGCTCTTAAAACAAACAAAAAAACACATGGATGAGAATTAAACAATAACATTTATTTACTGGAAACTATTTTAAACAAGATGCACTTGACGGCTTCATCGACCTATCAGAAAACAGCATTTCGTTTTTCAGTCAAGTCTAAGAATGTGACTTAAAAACTACAACTTACCACACTGGGTTAGAACCCTCTCCACAACACAAGTTGTGGGAGGCAATGGATGAAAAAATGCAAGTGTCATCGAATCCCTGTTGTGGAACACTTGACCTTGGTGGACCCTGACATCACACTGGCCACAGAGGAATGGGTGTGGTCGGCAGTCACAACAACGGATAACGGCTGGACCATTTCCACAATGTTGGCAGATCCGAGTTGCCGCATGTTGTCGAGCCACCATGGTGTTGACCAGTCGGGGTCTCTCTTTCTCCCACCACCCTGATATGAGGCTCTTTCGAGTCGACCAGTCTGCTGAGGCTTGAAGTGCCATTTCATCTTCATGTATGTCCTCACCCAGTGAGCGTTTAAGCTCTTGAAGGAAGGACTCTGTTAAAACAATGCACAATATTTAAAAACAGTAGCATTGAACAATGGTGATTTTATAATAAATGAACATACTGTTTTGAACCAGTGAAGTCAAAATAAATAACACACCTGCAGTAACGGAAGGAAAGTCAATGGTCATTTCCGCACTGGTTTCCGGAGCCCTGACATGAGAGACACCAGTCTTTCGACTCTGGCTGTGACTGGGACCTGCTGTAGCAAAAAAGCTGTTGCTTTTTACACTCAATGACACAAACTTTACCTGATGCTAGGCACAGGTACGTAATAATAACCTCAGATATATTCTAATTCAGACCCATGACTTGTGATTATGTTGTATACCTTTCCAAGATACAAAACTAGATCTGGAGTCTACATTTTAATAAACATTAATGTAGAAAAAATCTTACCTGCTTGTTTCCGGGATGATCTGAGAGAGAGAACACAATACAACAGTAGAGAGAGTAACAAAATACAAGACAAATGTGGCTCTTAAAAGTGCCTTTTTTTCGATGTAATGAGGTGATGTTTTTTTTTAAAAAGGACAGGGATTAAGGAACCTGCAGAGAAAGAGAAGAACAAATCAAAAAAGAATAGATCACCAAACTACATATTACAATATGAATAACTACTAGGCTAAGAAGTTAAGTAAATGGTGCTCTTGTTCATTCATGCAATCACAATATCATAAAAAATAAATGGCTTTAAAAATAAGTTTTTGTGTGAGCTAGGGTTCATGATATTTTGAACACATCCTTGTGTTTGGATAAACAAACAGGAATAACATGATCAGGATACTTGTATAAACTTTGCCTTGCCAGACTTAAACTATATATATATATATATATATATATATATATATCCCCAATAATCCCTCAATAAGCATTTACACGTCCAAAATAAAATTATGAGTTTATTTCCACACAAAATGGACTATATAGGCGCTTGCAACAGACTCATTGCCACCAAAGCGCTTTACAGATTGCCTCACATTCACCCATTCATTCACTCATTCATACACCGACGACGGTACCCTGATATATATATAGGCCTACAACATGTTTTTTTTTTTTATAAACTCGTAATTGTATTACTTTTGGACGTATAAATGCTTATTCATTTCTCTTTCTTATGAGACTGTTGTAAGCGACTTACCGTGGTGGAATCGCGCTGGGCAATGGTTTCTGCGATGGTCGCACACAGTGACGTGTTGCACAAAATTGCGCCAAAATATCAATCATAATTAAAAAGTACAGTCTTAATATTTTTTTATAATATTTTTTAATATAATTTTAAAGGGTCAGCATAAATGTCTAAGTGAAGGAAACACGGGTATATGTAGCCATTACATTTAAACACACCACTTCCCAGAATGCATCCATCACTTTGCCAAAGGATATGTCCATATTAAGCAATATAAACATTTCTGCAGTAGGCTATTTAATTTATTACAACATCATAATCAGTATTGAGATGAAAGTTCTATAAAAGTAGGCGAATATTGTTTATTTATTTTTTTTGTCGCAAAAAAAAAAGCAAAGTTGTAGGCTCACTATAGTATAAGCAATTGCAAATTGAAATACCATCGGCAAAATATCCCACCTAAATTAAGGCATGTTTTAAGCCTACAGCAAATATGCAGTCCTGCAATTATGTCGTTTTAATGTAGGCCAAAATTATATATAAAAAAAAAAAAAAGAGAGAGAGAGAAAAAAGTCGTGATACCGATTTAGTCAAGGGTTTCTGCCCTACGAAAATGTATGGTCACCGCGCCAATGATTGTAACAGTATATGCGCCGCACGCTACTGTAAAATGCACATTTGCAGCATAATTAATCGCCTGAAACCATACTTTCCAGCTGGATGGATAACCCCCATTTCGTCAAAATCCAAAGATGAGGGATTTGCATTCAAATATCGGACGACCCTCTCCGTTGTCAAGCGACGAATGGGGGTAGCTACCCTCAACGTCGGCTTATGGACGTGAGGGGGAAATGATCAAACTATGTGATCTACAATTATAAAATATCCCACCTAAATTAAGGCATGTGTTAAGCATACAGCAAATATAAAGTCCTGTAATTATGTAATTTTAATGTAACCCAAAATTATATAAAAAAGAGAAAGGAAAAGTCGTTATACCGATTCAGACAAGGGTTTCTGCCCCACGAAAATGTATGCTCACCGCACCAATGAATGATTGTAACAATATGCGCCGCACGCTACTGCAAAATACACATTTGCAGCATAAAATCAGTCGCCTAAAACCATACTTTCCAGCGCAGGCAAACCGCTGGATGGGTAACCCCATTTCTTCAAAATTCAAAGATGAGGGATTTGCACTCAAATCTATCGGATGACCCTCTCCGTTGTCAAGCGACGAATAGGGGGTACCCTCAACGTCGGCCTTTGGTACGTGAGGGGAAAATGACCAAACGGCAGTATGTGACGAATAGGGGTGAGACCGTGTTGCAAACACATGTATGATGCGAAAACAAAACCATCGAGCGAAATACCGGAGTGAACATGGCTGTGAACGACTTTTGCAGATTATGTGAAGTAAATCTACGCATCCACGGTACAATCAGCGTCTACGTCACGGCTCTCAGCCCGCCCTCTGTTCGTTGATTGGCCGGCTGTTTTGAGGCCGGAGGAAAACAGGGAAAACGGTCGCTATCTCAGACTGAGTACAGAAGCGAACTGAAATTGAGCGGAAGTACGAAGTCTGACGTAGTCAGGCTAAGGCTGTGTGTCCACCAAACCGTTTTTAGCCAGAGTCCACCAAACCGTTTTTAGCCGTTTTCAGTAGAGATGCTTTGCTTGTTGTTATTATACGGAATATTCGCGAAAGTGTTACTAGTATCTCATTTCACAGATTGTTTGTTTCTGTGTTGTTTCTATATAAAAATGTCGATAGATTATAAAGTATTTGCTCTGGCTCTAGTTTAAAACTATTTTGTTTAATTATTATGCTTGTTGTTGTCATCTGTTTACTTTGTACGAGCAGAGTGTGGCGGTTGTGTGTTATTAGTCCCGCCCCTCCTCCACTGTGATTGGACGGCTGAGTAAAAAGTGACAGTGATGAGCACTGCATTTTACCCAAAGTTGAACATTCTTCAACTCTTGGCGACCGGTAAAGTGTCACTGAGTGTAAAACGCAAAAGGCGAAGCTTGAATTTCCAGGTATGTCCCTCTTTGGCGAATGTATTTTCAAGATAGTCCCGCCCCTCCTCCACTGTGATTGGACAGCTGGGTAAAAAGTGACAGTGATGAGCGCTGCATTTTACCCAAAGTTGAACATTCTTCAACTCTTGGCGACCGGTAAAAAACGACGAATGCTCAGTGCATCAGCGTGAAAAAGACACTCAGCGGCGCTCCCACTGAAAACTATTGGAAAAATATGCCAGTCGCGTGAAAAAACGCTTTCGTGGACACAGGGCCTTATTCATTGTAGAATCAAAAAGGATTTAAATATTAATAATGAGTGAATGCAAGTACATTGATATAAAGCAAGACAGTTGAAAAGGCTTTAGAAAGACAAACCTCTCTCACTCTTCTTTTCAAAACCTTGGAGTAGTCAAAGTTGTTTTGCCTCACTCTCCTACAGCATTCTGGACACTCATCTGAAAGACAGTCAATATAACATTGAAATAAGTATACCAATATACCAGTATAGACAATACCTAACTGTGACGGCAGAATCAATGTGTAGTTGATACATCATATCATTTTAAATAGAGAAAATGTACTTAACACTTTTTTTTTTGCTTCATCTTGCTGGCTACCCTCTGTTGGACTGGATCTGTATAAAAAACATACAAGATACCACATTTTATTAAACACTATTTCTGTCAAGACCTGTATCGTCAAATATGATTGACAGTTAGCATATAGTTTGGATTGGTGGTATGGTTCTGTTCTGGGCAAGAACTCCCAGCGCATCCATGCAGCCTAGCATAGAATCATAAGAGCAGACATAAAAGTATTGCAGATATCATTAATTCATTTGAATGTACAATATAATTAAGAGAATTTAAGTCTGATTCAGGGGTAATCAGAATGCTATAATGACTGACGAGAGGTGGAGCTGGGGATGGAGGAGGGTAATTGGCTCCTGAGAAACGCGATAGCTGCTGATAATACTGAAGGAGCTTATACATGTATACAGTAATAGGCGTTACTGTATATAGGCGTCGTATTCCTATAGGTAGACGTGGATCAGCTGATTCGAGCTTGACTAATGTGACCTGCCAGAACTGACGCTATGCTTAATATTTAAATACAGTAAGTTTACTAATTTACTAGTCTAAATTACTAATTTAGAATATACAGTATCGGTCAAAAGTTTGGACACGCTTTCCCATTCTCTTGGATGGGTAGGTGGGTTCAAACTTTTGACTGGTACTATATTAAAAAAACATAGTTCTGTGATAACATACTTATTAACACAGTTCTAATAAAACATTACTGACTAATAAGGAAATATACTTCACTTTGTCTTTTTTTTGCTTTCTGGCCCCAGGGTCTTGTGGCTTTTGATGAGCCTGTGGTCTCAGTGGCAGTAGCTTCTGGAGTGCCGTTGGTCTCAGTGGCTTCTGGAGGTGCTGTAGTTTCTGTGCTACTTGTGGCCTTCTTCTGTCTTTGAAAATGAACTTGCAGACAAGACAAACATCACACACAAGAAAAATTTTACGGTTTGCCTTAATCTCAGTGCCCCTTTATTCCATATAGCCTATGACTAATTATTGAACCACAAGGAAGAGGACCTGCGGGCGAGTGATGATAACAGGCTAGTATATATAATAAGATTGATTTGTACATTACAGGTGTGTTATGCTATGATTAAAAAGTAAAATTAATTATCTACAGTCTATATCAACAAATATAGTCATCGAGTTCCTAGTCAAGGTAATGCTGTCTCTTAATGTCTGATCAGAGCATTCTAGATTTTCTGCCTACTTTTTATCTAGCTTGTTGACTTGGCTTAACTGCTAAAGAAAACAATTGGGTGATCACATGCTGCTTTATCCTATTATGGCTGAAAGTAATGCTCATACTTTGCATCAATAGAAAAATAAAGATAATGATACTTGTGGGTTCACATTGCTTTGGGTTCCTTAGGGTTACCAGTGTTTTCAGATTAATCCAGAGCTTCATATTTGTAAAAAAAAGACTTACTCTTTAGCACAGCTTCATAAATATGTTTAACCCTCTGAAGCAAATCAGGATCCAAAATATAATCCCCTCCTAGGATGACATCGGCCACCAAGCTTCCTTTGCACTTCTTCCCCAAAAGTAGTATGGGGAAAAAATAAATAAATCAAGGGCAGCAAGTTTGTCAAGCTGAAATAAAAACATTATTAAATAAAAAAAAACATGCACCGAATACAATAATTTAATTTAAATATTAATTTCATGACAACTGTTTATTGGTCATATTAAATGTACAACTCATATCAAGGAATTCATTACTACTACATGTTTCACCAGCCATGTTTCCATCAAAATTTGGGGAAAAAACATCCTCAATTTAGCAAAAACATTTTACGGTCGCTTGAGGTGGTTTTTGTCTTTTTCAAAAATGTGGTGTATGGGAAACCACTTGGGCGGTGTTGCTCGGGACCCTGAGTCTTTCTCCGGTAACGGCCCCCATAGTGCAGAGGTCCCATCTCCTAAGGGTTGGGTTGTTTGCAGCCCAAAGCTGGTGGGAAATGGGGCGGGTTAGGGACAGCTTCAGTGTGGGAGGATCCCCTAGCGGGATCTTAATTAATTCCCTCCAACCCAGTTGATAGAAATATACCTGATTGATATTTTATACTTTTTCGAAACATTTCAAAAGTTCGCTTGACAATTACATGGAAACATGGCTATTGACTGTTAAACTTTACTGTGTTAATTGACTTAACTTCATAAATTCCTATTAGAATCCTGAACTTTGACCTAACCTTACCAACACATGGCTGCTATTGAGAACAACTGTCCTGTTGTTGTTTTTCTTGACTGACTCCTTCCATTCATTTTTTTTATTTTGAAAGTTGCATCTCTTCGCTGCAACTTTTGCTTTGTATGGCTGCAGTTGTTTGCAAAGCGGGCAAGCCTTGTATGCAACACTTATTAGGGTGTTGCACCCTGGGCACATTTTCTTTGAACTTCCTGGCATCTCTAAAATGAAGTAAAAAATTACATTAAAGCCTTAATACAACTTGTTTTTGGAACATGAGATCCAGTAACAAGAGGCACAATTGTAACGTTAGAATTCCTTAAACTAGGTTGTTACTATAAAGGGGGTTAGTACTACTGGCTAACCTAGCCACTTGCCAATGCCAACTGTCACGTGTCACCTATTAGCCGGGACGTCTGTATATTGGGCCTAATTGATTTGTCCCATACGTGACGTCCCTTGTCCCGTTTATTGTCTGCTACGCTGATCTAACCACTGACTGATAAAACAGCAACAGCAGCAGAGTGGCAAGCACATGTAAAGTCATGTTTTTCCTATTTCCTGTATGACTGTTAAAAGGCGCGTGACATTTGTCTGGGGTTTCTCATTCCAGATTTATGCAGTAACGTTAGGCCAAGTTATATTGTTATTATTGACACATCATGAGTCTAATGACAAAGAAATGCATCAATTATAATATTTAAGCAAAACGTGATCATTACTTATTATGAACCTCGTAACTTACCTGGCAGAGCGCAATGAGAAATGAAATCACTAAAGAAATCACCCAATCCCAAAGCGGACTGGGTACGTCTCCATAGCAACGGATGCTTAGGATCACGGGTAATGCTGGCATCCACTAATTAATTAAATTAAATTAAATGCATTACATTTATTTTAATTAAATTACTATCCAAAACAAATCCCCGTTCTCACAATCGAAGGAGAAACAATTAAAACTGATGGTCATAACGGTCGATAAGGCTCATGGGTTCTGCAGATTACTGTTAGGTTTGACACACCAAACCGATAGAAAAACGGTATTTCTCAAAAAATAAACAGCAACTTTTAGAAGCAATAGCCGTAGCACAACTCTGCAGTCTCGTTAATTAACGGGTAGAATATATTAACTATATTTTTACTGGAATGAATCACTGACGATGAGAAGCCTACAGAATAAATCAATAAAAACAATGACAAAAAAATCTCTGATTAAATGTTGAGTAATGTAGCGCTTAAAGTAAAAAATAATAATAATGACAAATGAGGGAAAAAACTAACAAACAATGTTCCCGAGTGGCAAAAAGAAAAACGTGGTGCAGACACAAAATATAGCTTATTGAAATAGCTACAGTAGATCGAAAGTCGTGCTGAGTGACAGGAAAAAAATGGGAAATTTGTGTTCAAGAACACGAATCAATAGTTTATATTTCGTGACGTCACAAACTGCTATAAGAATAAACAATGTCACTCTTTAGCTGTGATTTCAACTTTTCATTGATTGTTTAAATGTTTAATTAATTGTTTTATTATTATTGTTTTATTTTTTATTTTTTTATTTGTTAATGCACTCAATGCAGTGCTGTTTCTTCTTTGTAAAAGGAATAATTTTTTTTTTGTAAATGTCACTCTTTCCCATGAGACCAGGTTGGAATTTAACTTTAAAACATTTTCTTACACTCCTCCTTGAACTGCCCCCTTATCTTGGTGGAGGGGTTTGAGTACCCGGATGATCCTAGGAGCTAAGTTGTCCGGGGGCCTATATGCCCCTGGTAGGGTCTCCCAAGGCAAACAGGGCCAGGTGACGGGTCAGACTAAGAGCGGTTCAGAAGCCCATGAGACACAATCTATCAAGGACCGAGGCGTCGCCCGAGGCTGCAATCCCCGAACCCGGTGGTGGACACCGGAAGTAAGGGATGCCGTCAAGCTGAAGAAGGAGTCCTATCAGGCCTGGATGGCTTGTGGGACTCCTGAGGCAGCTGACGGGTACCGGCAGGCCAAGCGGACTGCAGCCCAGGTGGTCGTGGAGGCAAAAAATCAGGCCTGTGAGGAGTTCAGTGAGGCCATGGAAAAGGACTATCGGTTGGCCTCGGAGAGATTCTGGCAAACCGTCCGGCGCCTCAGGAGGGGGAAGCTGTTGACCTCATCTAGGGATATCGTCGGACGGTGGAAGGAATACTCTGAAGATCTCTTCAATCTGACCGATACATCCCACACACACCCCTCCGAGGGGGACTCGTCCATCACCCAAGCTGAAGTCACAGTTTTTTACGATTGCTATGACAGATTTTTCAATTCTTTTAACAATTTTCCAAAACTCTTAACACAGTTAGCACTACATCCGTCTGTGTAAGCTATACTATTAACACATTTCTTGTTGCTTTAACACAAAATGCATACAATTAACACAAATTTAAAATGCTTGAACTTCTTTTACACACAGGCTCAAACAAGACCAAAACAATGGATTTTTACTGCCAAATTTACCAATGCTTTAACACTGTATGTCAGAACAGATAACACCGTGTTCTAAACCTAACCTTACAGGCTAAAGTCAAGGTAAACAGCTGCTTATATTGTGAATTGAAACACAAATATATCCCCTGTATTTTATTCCATTGCTACTGAGAAACAGCTGATTGAATTATGCAAAATTATGTGGCAATACATGTGGCCAAATGCAGAAGACCAGGCAGATTAGAAGGTGACTCTTTTTTTTCTTTTTTCTTCTGGTGCTTTTTCTGTTCGTATATTTTTTATTTTCACATAATAAATGGCATCTATATTGCATATTTTTGTTATCTTGCAGTAATGTCCTTTTGCAAATAAAGTCTTTATTGCAGCAATTCTGTCTCTGTCTTCGTTTTTTCATTACAGTAACCGTACATTCTGTAAAGCACTCTGAGATGGGTCTTTTTTATTGAATTTCTGCAGCAAAAGACCTAAACCCAACAAAACTAAAATGTAGAGAGACTTAAAAAGAAACTGCAGTGCAAAACACAATCTATGATCAATACAATATATAAGGGCATACCTGACACATATAAAATAATGCAGTTTCTGTAATTCCATCTGATGTTAGTGTTTTTATGACATTGTGCTATGATTGACTAAATCTTCCTGTTGGACGAGAACGTATGTTAGTGTTTTGAAAAATTATTTGATTTTGAGACATGTTTGCAGTGTTTTGGCAGACATAGTGTATTGTTGCTAGTGTATTATTGTATTTTGAAAATTAGTGTTGGAGTTTAGTTTACAATGTGTGCTTTTGAGCATGAAATGAACTGTTTTGCCAATTGTGTGTTGTAGGTGTGTTGGTGCGTTAAGAGTTTAGGAAATTTGTTAAAAGTATTGAAAAAAATTGTCATAGCGCGATTGTAAAAAACTGTAAGAAGCTCCTTGTTGGCAAGGCACCGGGGGTGGATGAGATCCGCCCTGGGTACCTCAAGTCTCTGGATGTTGTGGGCATGCAGCATCACATGGCGGTCGGGGACAGAACCTCTGGACTGGCAGACCGGGGTGGTTGTCCCTCTTTTCAAGAAAGGGAACCGAAGGGTGTGTTCCAACTACAGGGGGATCACACTTCTCAGCCTCCTCGTGAAAGTCTATTCCAGGGTACTGGAGAGGAGAATTCGGCCGATAGTCGAACCCTGGATTCAGGAGGAACTGTGTGGTTTTCGTCCCGGTCGTGGAACACTGGACCAGCTCTATACGCTCTCCAGGGTACCTGGAGTGTTCATGGGAGTTTGCCAAACCAATCCACATGTGCTTTATGGATTTGGAGAAGGCATTCGACTGTGTCCCTCGTTGTGCCCCCCAACATTGATAATAATAATAAATGTTTCTTGAGCATCAAATGTTCATATTAGAATGATTTCTGAAGGATCATGTGACACTGAAGACTGTCATGTGGAGTCAATGATCATGTGACTCACTGAAGAGAGTAGTTTAGTTTGTTTAGTTTGTTTATTTATAAAGCACATTTCAACAGTCACAGGACTGACCAAAGTGCTGTACAATCATTAAATAGAACATAGCATACGGTTAAAATACACAACAGCTGAGAGGTTACAGTATAGTATTAAACAATTTAAACTATAGACATATATTCAACATCAAATTAAAATATATAAGCTACAGAAGAGAGGACACTTAGATGGTATTAAAAGCTAAGGAGAATAGATGAGTTTTCAGTAGGGATTTAAAAACTGATAGCGAGTGAGCTGTTCTAATTTGTATTGGCAGGTTGTTCCATAATCTGGGTCCCACTACTGAAAAGGCTCTATCTCCTCTACGCTTCAACCTTGTGCAGGGAACAGCAAGTATATTAAGATTACTAGATCTTAAGACACGGGACGGGCTGTATAAGTGTATAAGTTCTGATAGATAACTTGGAGCAAGATGGTGCAGGCATTTGAACACGAGTAGGAGAATTTTATAATCAATCCTATATTGGACAGGTAGCCAATGTAAAGCTCGCAGGATGGGTGTGACATGATCAAATTTACGTGTTTTCGTAAGAAATTTATTGAATTTCAGAGAGTAATTATGCTGAAAACACATCATTTACATTTGTTCAAAGGAACAAATTACATTTTACAATATATTCAAAAAGAAAACACTTATTTCAAATTGTAATAATATTTCACTTTATTACAGATTTTACTGTATTTTTTTAAATGTAGTGTATATATATTAGTGGTGGGCCGTTATCGGCGTTAACGTGCTGCGTTAACGCGAGACTCTTATCGCGCGATAAAAAAAATATCGCCGTTAATCTATTCTCCAAGTTGGGTTGGGAGCTGTCTCTATACTACACAAGCTATGATGACGCAATCTACCCGCGGCCGCGAGGTAAACCCGGCTGCAACGCATATTCGTCGTCATCTTAAGTAAACACGGCTGAAAGTGAAAGCTGGTGAAAAAGATCGGTGCAACATCCATTATTTGGACTTGGTTCGGGTTTAAGCCGTCAGACGAGCAGCAGCAAACTATATACAGAGTGTGTGGGGTAACAGTTCGGTAAGTTAACACACGACTAATCCGTTCGACCACCTCAAATTCAAAACGAAACATGATATCACTGAATACCAGCGCGCGCGTATTATTCCCATTCCAATATATCATAGTGGTGTGTAGCACATAATCTCGATTTTAAGAATCGTTGTTGTGTTTCTTTTTAACTGAAAAGACATCAGTTAGACAATATTCTAATTTTAAATTTGGGGTTTCATAAGCTCCAAGCCATAATAAACATTAGACCTACTTAAGTCTCTGCAGCTAGTGTACTTAAATTTTATTTATCTGCAAAATTATGTTGTATACTTACAGTTTTGCACAATATATGTTCTCAAAACTACATACACCCTTTAAAAAAAAAAAAAAAACATTTAGCAGTTGTTTAGCATGGGTCTGTGTAATCTGTTCTGAAATAGTTTTATTATAATATACTATATCGTTATTGCAAGAGGCTGCAATGTATATCACAATATAGATTTTAGGCCATATCGCCCATCCCTAATTGATAGCCTATAGTAGTTGATAATAACATAGGCTTACCTAATGTTGCCTATGGACGGTAACAGTACAGTAGTAACCTTTTACAGTCTATGAGTAGAACAGCTTTCTCAAGCAGTTTGTGATGCATTTTGGAAACAGGAGATGAGCCCCTGGTCTAATGCGCCACCTGGCTTGAGAAACCCGTTCTCAAAGACTTACTTTTATAGTCATTATTTGGGTAGCACACATATTCTGAATGCCTTCGGCAGAATTCAAATGAGCCATTTTAATCTAGATTAATCTAGATTAATTTCAAAATTAATCTAGATTAATCTAGATTAAAAAAATTAATCTATGCCCACCTCTAATATATATATATGTAGTGTAATTGTGAAATGTTACAGCAGAGTGCAGCAGATACATGAGAAGTCTTACTGTGAAAATACTGTGAAAGAAATGCAATTATTAACCTGGAAAAATCCTAGGCTATAAAAAAAAAATTAACAGTGTTGTGATACAAACTCAAGAGACTAGAATCTGTTGATGTTTATATATATATAGGCTAATTCATGAACACGAATGTGACAGATTTTTTAGTTCTAATGATGTAAGTTACTAGCCTGACTACGTCAGACTTCCTACTTCCGCTAATTTCATTTCGCTCCTGTAGTCAGTCTGAGATAGCAGCCTATCTTTCAGTTTTCCACCGGCCTGAAAACAGCCGGGCCAATCAACGAACAGAGGGCGGGCTGAGAGCCGTGACGTAGACGCTGATTGTACCGTGGATGCGTAGATTTACTTCACATAATCTGCAAAAGTCATTCACAGCCATGTTCACTCCGGTATTTCGCTCGATGGTTTAGTTTTTGCATCATACATGCGTTTACAGTGGAAGTTAGATGCGGCTGAGCATGCGCATAACACACGCCATAACCAAACATTATGTGATTGGCTTACGGGTAACCAATGATTTTAAACTTCAGACAAGCGCCCCCCCGCGAGAGAGAAAACACTTCTCTATTATGCCATTCCAGACTCTGTCTACGAAGCAAAGTGAAGTAGCAGAGTCTGGTATTACCAGGCTAGTAAGTTACTGCGCAAAGTATTACATGATTGAGAGTAATCGATATAAAAGATATAAGGAGAGATAAGTGATATCTCCATATAGACTAAGTTTGTAACTCCTAAATTGTAAATGTTAGACAGATGCTGCTTTGATTGAAGCCAGTGAGACTTCAGCAGCTTCACACTCAGTCACAGTGAAGATCTGCTGACGAAACACTTACTCTAACTCGCTAGTTAAGAATTTTCCATTATAGAAACACATGATTAGAGTTCTCAGATCTCTACTTTTCCCTTGATCTTCCTCTCCTCTTTATTAATAGTATGTTAACTAATGTATAACTAGAGTTTAATAAATGGAAGATTATTGTAAAGTGTTACCGATTTTTATTTATTTATTATACACCAATTCAGTGTTGGACAGATCAGTTGTTTTAACCCTTCATTAAAGTGAATGGTTCAAATGAGTCATTATGCGTATCGGACATGTCATTAGCAGACGTGTAGCCTATGGCAGGCATTGTGTGATTATCTCGGCAGTTTAGGACAGGACATCGCACAAGATTTGTTTCATCACTGAATAGGTTTTTTCGTTTACTGAAATTGTGGTTTATGTCAGCTGAATGGGCGGCACGCTTTTTAGAGAAGATAAGGCAACGTTTCTTTAGTACAATTCACACCCCGCGGTAATTCAAGAGAAAAAAATTCCAAATGCTCCACGTGAAACTGGTCTTCCGACCTTTTACTATCGTGTCAGTAGGCTTGTTTGAGATGCGCCTTGCCTCGCCTGAAATGTATGCGAGAGTAGGCGGCTGCAGTGAGAGGAGGAGTGAAAAAAGCGCAGGCAAGCCGGACAGATCTCTCTTCTCGTAGTGGATCTGACACCTGCGAGATCAAAGATGGATACTAGAGCCCGACCGATATATCGGCGGGCCGATATTAGGCATTTTTCAAACTATCGGTATCGGCATTTATAATGGCCGATAAATGAATATTTAAAAAATAAAATAAAAGCGGACGAAACACCCTTCAACCATGTTATGAGTGTTGGCGCTGCATAGTTTGTCCACCAGAGGGCACTATACAAGGAAGATCGCTCGGGCTACAGGAGTGGTTACGAACAGAGTCCAGAGTTCACCTGAGTCGGGATGATTCTGTCAGCATTAAAGACTTTTAAAATAATTTAACTCGCGTTCATGTTTGAATGCCTTGTGTTTGTGATGCAAAAGACTATGCGCGCTAACCATTACCATAGTAAACATAGTAAACGCTTGAAGATACGCATAGTGTAAAAACATAGTGAACGCTTGAAGAAATCAGACCAATCATAAAGGCTATAACAGTTATGTTTTTATTTTATCTGTCAGTAGCCTACGTCTCGTCTCTTTATACCGGACTATCATAAAATAAAGCATCTTTTTTTTCGGGAGCTTCCTCTGTTTCTCTGACGGAAAATATCTGTATGGGAGTCGAGAGAGTGCTGCTAAAGCTCCTCAGGTCGTATTTTTGGTGGCATATATTTGTAGAAATTATCATTCTTTCTAAATGTGATGTAAATATGTCCTGTAACTACCAGATAAACAGTAACAGACGCGACTGAAGTAGTAAGTGTGTCCTTTCTTTTGTGAAATAAAGTTAGACCTAACGGTAATTTATTTCTGAGTGACTAATGTGCAATTTTGACATAAATTAATTCATTATGATCAAAGTATCACTTTTTATTGTAAACCTGTGGTAAAACATCGATGCTTGGGTTTTAAATATTCAAGTAAACAACAAAAATTCCAGCAAACGGCCGCTTTTATCATGTTTGTTTTCAAGGCTGTTTCCAGTGATTTCTGATTAGTTTTCTGATAAAACTTCCATTTGTTGGTGAAATGATGGGTTAGTGTGACGTTGTTCCAGAGAGGCGTGTTACGGGCGTGTTTTAGTGAAGCGCTGTGGAGCTTCTGGCCCGACAGTGGAAACGCAGGCCCGGTGCTATTAGCATTATTATATTAATAATAATAGTTTACTTTTTTTTGTTCAAAGGACTTTAAGTTTCATATCTTAAGTTTGTATTTTTATACATTATATTTATCAGAACTTTAATATATTCTGTTCTGTTGTGACAATAAAACAAACAAGTTTATTTTTAAACTACATTATCATATTTTAGTAAGGCTGAGGACTCTTAAATAACGACAAATAACTAATGTTAGGGAAATCTGTTCATGTTTTGTTACGCGTTTCTGGATAAAATATATATATATATATATATATATATATATATATATATATATATAAATATATATATATATATTTATATATATATAGGCCGATATATCGGAATATCGGATTTTTAAATCACCAAATATTTGTATCGGTATCGGCCTTAAAAATCCTTTATCGGTCAGGCTCTAATGGATACCGCGGGATTCACGCTTGTGCACAGTGTTGCTAATAAACTGGATGTAATTCAAGTTCTGTTGCTTTTATATACAAATAAATAAAATGAACAAGACACCCAAAGTACTTGTTATTTAATTCCATTCCAAATACATGTTTATCAATATTTTTTTTCTTTAATACAGACATATGTTATTATTTTTTTTATAAAAATTAAATTGCATAACCCAAAGAGATCGCACTGTCATATAGTTTGGGAATATTCACACATAACATATACACATAAAACATGATATTAGAGTTTTAAAATCAAACATTTTAAAAGAGAACAATACATCACAGTTGTTTAAACCAATGAGCATTAAGCTGTGTCGTCAGCAAGTCGTTTCCCATCGTGCTTTTGATCAGCGCAGTCGGCAACTGCGCTCGACTGCAGAATCCGACACGCGCGCCTTGCGCTCTCGAGAGATTTTTGACATACGTCAGCATGACATCAGAGCAAGGCGGACCGCACTCGGACACATTTCTATGGAAGGCGAACGGGGCCAAAAGTCTTTAAACGAAACGCGTGATTTTTGACCGCGTCAACACGCACTGTTTGTCCGCGATTTTTTACGCGTTTCTTTTGTACGTGTAGACACGCCCATTCTGGTCGTGTTAAGGCGTCAGTTATGGTCGCGTTACTTTAGTACGTGTAAAGACGCACAGTTTTACCATGTTAAGATGACCAATTTGGACATGTTTCTCAATGCGCACATTATAGATGCGCACCATGTTCGAACTTGTAATATGTTTTAAAGCAGACTTACTTTTAGATTTACCCACATTTTAATCCTTTAGTTAATTGTGGCCTTTTTTTTTTAACTGATATCTTAACTGCTAGAGTAAATTAATTCATGTTACATTGTAAATTAAGTAAATGCTATATATTCCATATTATACAATATAATTTATTTATATGGGTTATTAAATGTTTAAGTTATTGGCTTATCATTTTCAAAAGTATATAACTTACACAGCATAGGCTATATTTATAACTGAACACACACACAGAGAGAGAGAGAGAGAGAGAGAGAGAGAACTTTATTCACTTTAACATAATAATGTTTTTGTAATTTGGTGTTCAACCCAAAACCTTTTATTATCATATTTTTGTCAGAGCTGTTGTGTAAACAAATAAAAATAAAAATAAAATAAGACAGCAGGTTAAACTATGTCCTCAGAACAAGAGTAGCCTAAAGTGTCTGTTTTATCGGTAAAAGCCAATAACCAACTGGATATACAAACTTCTTAAAATTAATTTCCACTTTGTGAATCACAAGTGGTGATAAACGTTTTTAAAGTCTATAAACTGTAACTGTTTTAAACACAAATTGAGCCAGAGAATTTTTAACGCATGTGCTGAGATCATTGGGGGGAGCTGCGCAATCACATATATATATATAGCCTACTATTAATAAATGAGAAACTTGGCCACTAAATATTTAATTTTCAATTATTTTAATGATCACAATTAAAGTTTTAATTGTATTAAATTGAACAAGCGCAACATTCAGCATTCAAGCAAATATTCTAAAAGATGTATTATTAATAATAATGTTATTTCAACATAATATCTCGTTATTTCAACATAATATGTGTGCGTGCAACAAGCAACATGTGCATAAATCCGGTGACGCGTGTATTGATTTTTATTAATAAACGAGTGTTTTCTGACAGTGTCGACTGCAAAGATGAAGTTGATCGCCATATTCGTGAACGCGCCTATAGAGAGAAATGCACATAATGGATTACATAATCAGAGAGTAGCCCTTTTCTGTTCGTTTTGAATTATTTCGTTTAAAGACATTTCAAGCTTTGTGTATTTGATGTATTTCTCATGTCTGTGTGAGGCATACACTGAGTTTCGTTAAGTTAGGATGAGATGCGCTCCAGTTAACGTAAAATGCAAGTGACCGCGCGGGCGCCTCCATGATTATATTGTCTGTTATATTGGCTTCCTATTTTTTAAATCCAGGCAATTGGTTGATGAAAAATTGATTAAAATTAATATACAATTTATACAAAACGAAATTCACTTTAAAGAAAGGTTTTCTACAGAACAAAACTTAATGAAGTGGTCAAAATCATGTCTCAATCAACCTTTCCATGTCTCTCGATATATTGCGCATCCTATCTTACTCGTGCTGTTCACTTTTCTATAAATCAACATAAATGGAAACAAAATATGAATGGAGAAATGTTCTGCTATGACTATGAGTTTGTTTGTTTGTGCTGTTCTGTCTCTGTGTGTTTTACAGTAGCCTAAACATCATCGTAGTGAATACTATCATATAATATAATAATATAATATATAGGCTTCTGACGATAACAAGTTTCTGCGAGCCTAATTTGGAAACAAATGAAACATTCAAAATGTGTTTTTATATTTATAACATATGATAGGCTACAGTTACAGTTCAATAAACAAGTAATTAATATTAAGTCAGTTGAATGTTAGATACAATAAATGTTCTATTTCAGCAGCGAAAATAGTTCCACAGCATATCTCAAAGGAAAACTTAACTGTGTTTCATTACCGAATGATTCAGTGTTTTGAACGAATCAGTTGAGTCAAAGATTAAATGAATTCCTATTAATTTACAACTGCCTCATCCCTGAATGAATCAGCCGTTTGAATGAATCGTTTGAATAAATGACTCACTCATTAAGACGGTCGCCTGCCGCCTCCTACTGGCGGTTTATAAATATCATTTCTATGTACAAATAATATTTCTTATTTGTATATTCAAAAAATATTTTAAATATTCTTATTACATTATTTAATGCAGTTTAATTTGATTGGTACAGCCCTTTATCATCTTATTATTCTAATGAAAGATGAAGCATAGGCCTATATTTAAAACGATTACGGAAAATGCCCTTTATAAAGATTAAAATATCATAAATGTACCTATTTATATATGTTAGAGCTGACTGAACAGTGATGAGAATACTGATTCGTAATATTATATTACGTAATTATATTTACAACACACACAAAAAAAATCTCATTTTTTTCCTGTTCAAACAAATGTTTTTACTCAGACAAGTGAATGACCGATCGAAGGACAAATGAAAAGGCTTAATGTTGAGCCCTGGTATATATATATATTTTTTTATTATTATTCATTTATTTACCCATAAACCTGTCTTTAGGAAGCCATAAGTTACAGTGGCAAAAATAACTTTGTGAAACACTTGGGGGTGGTGGACAGGGTTTAAATTAAGACAGGGGTATGCCTTAATCTAGTTAAACGTGCATTTCAATTATTTTATTCCACAGCTGATGTGTGCAGTTTTTTATTGCCTACATTAAAATAATTTTCTCTTGTTTTGTTTTTTAATTGCAGTCTTTTTCTTCTGCCATTCAAGCTTATCAGCGCTGTGGAATCTTAAGCTTTTCTTAGTTCAGCTGCACACAGTCTGAAAAGTTTTTTTTGGCAGTTTGCTAAAATAAAAGAGCCATCGTTTAAGCTGTTGACGTTTCTACCATGAGAAAGAACGTTAAACGAACAACTTAAAAGGGCATGACAAATCATGACATAAGACTGACATCACTCACAACGTACCAATGTATTATCCCTCATGAACAAATATAACGTCTGATGTTTGCATACGTGCATACCAGTATACCATTACGACATAGTTCATGAATAAACATGATGTCTGATGTTTGTATACGTATATACCAACGTACCATCGCGTCACATATGCAAATATAGTCTCAAATACAGCAATTTCATTGGCTGCTGTGCGTGTTGTCGTGTTAACGTGGACAAACGGTGCGTGTTGACGCGGCCGAAAATCACGCGTTTCGTTTAAAGACTTTTGTCCCCGTCCGCCTGCCATACATTTCTAACCGGCATGCATCTCGCGCTGATCACCGGTGATCGGTTCTGCGCAGATTTTGCTCATTTCAGGAATCCGAATGGAAGATGGCGGTGATGGCGGAAACTTACTAGACGTCTCCTAATAAAAATCAGACTCCAACCTTAACAAACACTTAAGAGAACCTGAACTACACTAAACCAACTCAGCAAAATACCAACTAAAGACCCGACATACTTTAAAACTGTGTCAATTTGATTCACCGCGAAAGAAAGAACTTCAGAGAAAAACTGCTCGGTGAGTTGCAAGCAAGCAAATGCCTCAAACAAAACCTGCAAAAGAGAAAATGAGTCACCAACTACAAAAGCCTGAACTAAAGAGAAAAGAGTCCTCTCCAAAAGAAAAGAAAGTTGTCCACACATCGCTTGGCGACCATAACTACCAGGGATGTGCAGAAGAGGAAGAAGTGAAACTTGTCTCTCTTCCTGATACCCCGCTAAATAGCCCAGCACCCAAGAAACTTAACAGCGGGCAAACAGAGCCATCAATGTACGAGTTACAGATGACTATCTTGAAGACTGTAAACGATAGAGCCGATGAACTGGCACGTCTGATAAGCAGCAACGCAGCAGATATCAAAGAGCACAAAGTTTCTGTCAAGTTTGCACACGAAGAAATCAACGACATAAAATCAGAAAATGCTGTGCTTAAGCAATGTGAAAAGCACCAGATGGTGATATTGTCACTGAAAGAGCGTGTAACTGATGCCGAACGCTACAAGCGAAGATGGTGCCTGCGACTTTACGGATTACCTGAGTAAGATAATGAGCACGTCAAACAGAGAGTGGCAGAGATCTGTCAGAAAATTACACCAGAAATGGGGGCCAGAGCAGCTGAGGGAATTGACATCGCACACAGGCTGGGAAGACGAGCGGAAGGCAAAACCCGCGGTGTCATCATCCTCTTCACTTTTCGCTCAGTGAGAGATGAGATCTGGAGAGCCGCCAAAAACAACGATTTCCTACGTGAGAAAAAGCTACGTCTTGAGGAAGACTTGACTAAAGAAGACAAGGAGAAGAGAGCTGCGCTGTGGCCAATTATTGAAAGAGCACGCAAGAACGGGAGCAAGGCGTACTTTGTGGGAGTTAAAGGATACATAGATGGTAAGGAGATTCGCCATGTGTCTGAAAGTTAAACCCAAACTGCCGTTTATGATGATGTTTTTGCTCTCTTACCCCATATCTCATTCGCTCTGATTAACAAGAGATTTTCGGGAATAAAAGAACTATATAAATGCAAGTTGGCAGAATTCGTTCTAAACCAATGTTCTAATTGTTATTTTAGACTGTGTTCACTTTGCTAGTAATGAATGTCCTAAATGTTACTTAACACTTTGTTCATACGGTTAATATGTGATGAACAATTTTCCAAAACTGTCAATATACTATATTGTTATTATTTTGCTATGTCCAAATGTAAAATACATACTCAATACAGGAGTCATTTTATAGGGTTGACGTCTTTGAGATAATATTGTGATAGTTTTATATATAAGGTTTTTTTTCTGGATTTAATTTTGGTATCTGTTAACACTAGGGGCCCTATCTTGCACCCAGCGCAAGTGACTTTGTACACCGACGCATGTATCATTCCTATTTTGCACCCGCGCAAAGCGGACTTTTCCCTCCACAGAAGCACGTCGGTAAGTTAGGAAATACACTTGCGCTCCCGGGGGCGGTTCAGCGCAAAGAGGAGGCGTGTTCCGGCGCAAACGTTCCTTCTTGCTATTTTGCAGGTTTAGAAAACAATTGCGCCACTAACCAGGAAAAAATAGTTTAAAGTCAGTGGCGCGTTGCGCATGTTATTCATATGCTATTTTAAGGGCGCATGCTTGGCCATAATCAATGTAGCGTGTGACCAACGCGCATACACTTTGATTCTCTCATCTACACAGAAGCAGCAGTTTTCATTTTTGCAAATCATACATTATTACGATAGATAGATAGATAGATAGATAGATAGATAGATAGATAGATAGATAGATAGATAGATAGATAGATAGATAGACAATTTATTATAAAAGCATACATCTAGCTTACACATTTACCCAAATTATCATACGCCTGTTTAACCGAAGTTAATTTGGGTGGGTTTCTCCATTTCAATGTAACTTCTCTCTTTTACGGCCGTGACGAGAGCGTTGCTCTCCTCGGCTGTGAACCGCTCCTGGCGCGCGCCTGGCAAATCCGCCGTTACAATAGCAATCCGCTATGGAAAAAGCGCATCTGCTCTTAAAGGGAATGTGAGATGACGCTCTGATTGGTTTATTTCACGTTACGCCCAAACCACACCTATGAATAATGAAGCTACTTCAGACCAACCCATTTTAGATTTGCGCCTGGCGCAAGAGTCATTTATCCCGCTGGGAAAATAGCAACAGCGCCGAGACCCGCCCACAAAGTTACTTGCGCTTTGCGCTTTGACACTTGCGTTTCAGATCGTTAAAATAGGGCCCTAGGGGTCTGCGAAATATTGTAAAAAGAAAAGCGTTTTTCTTATTTTGTAAGGAGGCAAAGGCAGATTTTGTCTTTCTTCAAGAGAGTCATTCTTGCTCAGAGGATGAAACATTTTGGAAAAAGCAATGGGGGAAGGAAAGTTGGTTTTCTCATGGGTCTAATAGGTCTGCAGGAGTCACTATTCTAAAGGACAAATTCAATGGAAAGGTTTTGGACAAAAGAATTGATGATAAAGGACACTATATATTTTTGGTCTTGGAAATACATACGAATTTTGTTTTACTAGGGAACATTTATGGATATAACACTGACTTAATAAACTATCAATTATTAGAAGAGGTTGAAAATATTATTAATTCCCTCACCTACAAATACCCTTCAGCCAATAGGGGTGCAACGGATCAAAAAACTCACGGTTCGGATCGTTTCTCGGATCAGAGTCACGGATCGGATCATTTTTCGGATCAGCAAAAAAAAAAAAGACAATACAAATTAACATAAGCCTTTTATGTTATAAGTTATTTATACTTATAAGTTTTGTCTTTTTGTTTATTAACACTTTTAAATTATTAAATTAAAATATATACAATCAACAGCAACGGGATGTCGTAACGTGGCTCAAGCACTTTCAGCATGTGTTTAAAGCCCTCGTTTTGCACAACCGAATATGGCCTCATGTCTGCACCTATAAACACAGGTGATGGCACAGGTGATGGTTTGTGATGGCTTTAGCCCGGTCTGATTGTGAAACGTTGAGCAGCCTTCGTTTTCACTCATGTCAGTGAAACACTGGGGTGATGTCGCTTCAAATGCGTGGCCATAGGGATGTCCCGATACCACTTTTTCACTTCCGATATGATACCGATGCCGCAGCTTTGGCTAGTTGCCGATACCGATATCAATCCGATATTTTTATTTTATTCTTGAATACAGCACAACAACAGTTGATAATGAAAGACTGCCACCCTTTATTCAAAAGGCCTTGAGATATGTTTGGTAATTGTACCTGAATGAATTTAAAATTAATTTGCTATATTTCAGATCAATATATTTGTTTCCTTAAAATTTTAATTAACTTTAACTTTATTCTCATCTGAATTATAAATAATTTATTTCTGTATAAAATAATACTACCATTAAAAACACATTTGATTTTCTATTAGTGTTCGATTAGTGCTCTGTTTTAGGACAAGAAATGAAAACCAATGCAATATGATGAATGTCCAAAAAGATGAGATAATATTTGCTTTTAAACAGTGTGTGTGTGATTTTGGTTGGGTGTCAGTTGTAGGTTACAGTTTGACAAGTTTAAAGTTTGACAAAAGCACGATTTTGTGTTTTACACAAATATAATTAGGCTAAACACTTTTTGCAGTTTTAATGATGTCCTGTACAAAATGACGGAGTATGTTTTTATGTTTCCACTGTTCGATCGCGCCCGTGCCTCTCTCTCTCTGACACACACACACACACACAATCCAGCATTGCAATCTTGACAACGCAGCCTGTTCATTTTGCTGCGTTCACACCAAACGCGAATAGAGCGTCAAATTTGCGTCTAGTTCTATGCTTGAACAGTTTGAATCCATTCGCGCGTCCAAAGCGAATAAAGACGCGCCGCGCGCGTATAATGATAAAGCGAGCATTTGAAGCGAAATAGAGGCGTGTTCAAAGCTAAGGCGGGGCTACAGATTCCTAGTTTCCACAGTGCCTACACACCGTCACGGTTTTATCCACTAACCTCTTTTCCTTCATCATTATATTTGACAGGGAAGCCAAAATGCTCCCATACAGGGGATTTAAATGAAGCGGGGCGTTCAAGCTCCTCCGTTCCTCCGCTCGCTATGACCACGCTGTGTGTGGACTGAACATGCGCACAACTTTTTTTTTTCATAAATCAATCCGCGGATCACGTGTGTGCCGAACCGAAGATATTGATCCGAACGGATCACGGATCAATGATGATCCGTTGCACCACTATCAGCCAAGGTTATTTTGGGAGGGGACTTTAATATGGTATGGTCTCAGGACCTGGATAGACACCCTTCTAAAGCTAGAGATAGAGAAAACAGTCTTACCAAATTTTGTGCAAGATTAAACTTAGTAGACATATGGAGACACCGCAATCCAACAGAGAGGCAATATACATGGAACAACAATGATCTATCACGCTGCTCTCGAATCGACTTTTGGCTGATCTCTAATGACATGGAGAAACATGTCCTACTATAAAATTTGTCCTACTATAATGACAGATCATAGAACAATTTTTCTCAAATTAAATTGGTCACAGCAAAATAAAATAAATTCAATTATTGGAAATTTAACAATGCTTTGTTAAATAACAAAAACTTTACAGAATCTATAAAAAAAACGTATAAAACAACATTGGGAACTAGCAGTATCTGTAGATGAATACGGGAAACAATGGGAATTGCTCAAATATGAAATCAGAAAATATGCCATTAGTTTCAGCAAAAACTTAACTAAAAGAAAAAGAGCAAGAATAGAATTTTTAATCAAAGGTATCTCAGACATCATTTTAAATTCAACAGATAATGAACAATCTTTGCAGTTAGACTGCTTTCAAACAGAATTGGATGAAATTTATAAGGAAAAAGCTAAAGGGGCATTCATACGATCAAGACTAAAATGGTTTGAAGAAGGAGAGAAAAACAGCAAATATTTTTTGGCATTGAAAAAAGAAATATGGAAAGAAGTTCGTTAACTAAACTAAAAGTAAGAAGTTCCATAACAGAAGATTATAATACTATATCCAAGTCTGTGTCCGTATATTATGCTAATCTTCACAAGATGGACATATGTGCTGAGTCATCTGTTATTTTTAATTCACTTGTAGATATCAAGAAAGCAAGCACAACCTTCAGAGAGGAATGTGATGAATTGTTATCTATCGAGGAAATAAAATGGGGAATAAAACATCTTAAACTCAACAAATCACCAGGGCCCGTATTCATAAAGATTGTAAGAATCCTCTAAGAAAACTCTTAATTTAGCTTAAAGACTTTTACGTAGGAGTCTTAGCTTAAAAGCGATTCGGGACCGATCTGAGAGCAACTCTGAGTAAAGAAAAGACAAAAACTTTCATCTTAGTAAGGAGGCGGGGTTGACCCCGTTGCTATGCATGACACAATCTTTTGAAGACTGTGATTGGTTGGTTGTCCAAGAAGGAAAAAAAAATGTGATTTTAAGTATAGGGTCTATTCTAAGCCTTCACTTTGAAATTACATGCGTAATTTTTCCTATTTGACCGTTCACACACACACACACACACACACACACACACACACACACACACACACACACATTATATATGTGTATATAAATCCTTTTTTTTTTTTTTTTTTACCATGCTGTTAATAAGGTATTCGATTGGCTTAGAATGATAATAATTGTTCCTCTCTTTCCAATTACACTGATTGCTGGCATGTCTATTTAAGTGGTGGTTTGAATGTTGGTTTTAATGTATCAAACATGGAATTTTCCCAGTTGCCAAATATCGTAATGTAGTGATTACTTTCATTTCTGGCGCTATGGCATTTCTGTGCTGTTTCGGAGATGTTAGCGTGTCTCTAATAAGATCAGTCACAAACATGATCCCTGCACGATCTAATCTATAGCGTCTTATTAACTCACTGTTATTCATTGTCTGCAACACATTTCTTCTCCCTCTTCGTCTTTCTGACATTTTCTCCTCTGCTAAAGAAACTCTTAAGCCTCTTAAAAGTCCTCGTCCGTGCTCCTAACAATTTTGACCTTAAGACCTCTTTTAAGGGTTAAGATGCTTTCTGAATTACTTTTTTCTTTACTAGGATTTTTTCTTTAATTTTAAGAGTAAACGCCCACATTTCTAAGAATTTTCTTAGAATTTTGTCACTAGGAGCTACTCTTTGCATTAAGATTCTTTATGAATACGGGCCCAGGAAATGATGGCCTTACAGGTGAATTTTACCAAGCATTTCTTGAAGAAACATCCAAATTTCTTTTGGCAGTATATAATGAAGCCTTGAGTGATGAAGAATTACCCCACTCAATGAAGCAAGGCCTAATAACGTTAGTCCCAAAACCTAATAAAGACACTCTATTGATTGATAATTGGCGTGGTATTACATTGTTAAACAATGATTACAAAATCTTGGCGTCGGTACTAGCCAAACGATTAAAATATGGAATAAACGACATTATACACGAATCTCAAAGCGGCTTCATGCCTTGACGTCACATTTCTAATAATATTAGATTAGTTTTGGACTTGGTAAATTACAGTCACCTGCTCTCTGGAGACCCAATTATTCTTTTTCTAGATTTTCAGAAGGCATTCGACACAATTAGTCATAAATTCATATTAGACACCCTATCCTTCTTAAATTTTGGCAATTTCTTCCTTAAAGCAATGAAAACACTTACAATAGCTCAGTTAAACTCATGTATGGAACATCTCGAGATTTAATGTAGAAAAAGGGGTCCGCCAAGGATGCCCAGCCTCTCCTTATATCTTCTTGCTTGTTGCCCAAATATTGAATTACTTGATATTACAAACTCCTTTTAAGGGAATTGGAGTACTTGACAAAGAAATCAAAATCTCACAACTTGCAGACGATACTACTTTATTTTTGCAAAATATCGAACAAGTACCCCTAGCTTTATCTACAATATCTAAGTTCTCAAAAGTATCAGGATTAAAACTAAACGTTAAAAAATGTGAAATTCTGCCCCTAAAAGACAGCAGCCAATCTGAAATATGTAATATCCCGCTCAAAAACACTATAACTTATCTTGGTATTAAAATATCGAGAAATCCTAGAGAAACTCTGGACCTAAATATGCTCCCGGTGACTCAGACCATCAAAACCAAATTTAATTGTTGGTCTGCCAGAGATCTTTCCATATATGGCAGAGTTCTGTTAAGTAAGGCAGAAGGGATGTCAAGAGCAGCTTATGTTTTCTCATCTCTAGATGTTCCAAAATCCACTTGTTCCCAATTTGATAAAATTCTCTTCAAATGTATATGGAAGAATAAGCCTGACAAGGTTAAAAGGTCTGTTCTCTCAAACCCTCTGGCTGAAGGTGGTCTGAATGTACTGACTTTTACTTCATATAACCAAATTATAAAAATCAACTGGATTAAAAGATTCCTCAAGTGTCCAAATAGTATGTGGAATATTATTCCAAACAGCTTATTTGAAACTATTGGTGGTCTAAACTTTCTATTGATATGTCCTTTTTCGGTTGGAAAACTCCCCGTGAAATTAAGCAATTTTCATAAACAATCCTTGTTATGTTGGAATCTTATCTTTAAACACAATTTCTCCCCTCACAACTGTATTCTTTGGAACAATGCATATATACTACACAAAAACAAAACACTCTTTCTGAATAATTGGTTTATAAGTAATCTGCATACAGTAAACAATCTGCTAAATACAAAAAATTAATTTTATTCTTATGAGCACTTCATGGAAAAATATGGTATTGATACATCTCAAGAAGAATTCGAAATGGTGATTGAGTCTATTCCTGTTAGTCTTGTTTCTTTAGCGCAGAGCATACAGACAGATACTTCTTTATCTGTAACAGTCGGTTCTCCTACTATTTCTGGCATTCCACTTACAAATAAGAGATGTAACAATACTTTTATTAGAAACATACTTGATCCTGCCAGTACCCCTATATGTAAACACCGATGGACTTTACTGGACAAGAAATTATGGAACATGATCTTCCTGCTACCTCATCAGTATATTATTGTAAATAAAATCAAAGAAGTTTTATTCAAAATTGTTCACAGGTATTACCCTTCAAAAGCAAACATCTGTACTTTTTTTCCAACTGTGTGTAACATTTGTACATTCTGTGGATGTGACGGAGAAACCATTGAGCATGTTTTTGTTGATTGTCCCCTTGTAGCTTCCTTTTGGTCCCATTTACAAAGATTTATTTCCCAAAAGATAAAAAAGAATATTTCTCTAAGCAAATGTGAAATACTTCTTATAGTCACTGAGCCATATTTATCAGCCAATGAAAAATATGTAATTAACTTAATTATTATTTTAGCTAAATATTATCTGCACAAAATGATTTGGCAAAGAAGCAAACCCTCCCTTTACAATTTCAAAATTACAGACCTTAAAAAATATTGGAACAGCATAAAAAAAAAAGAACAACAAATTAAACAAAACAATCAAATTATTTCATTATTTTAACTTTAATGCATAAGCAGACCCCTAAGTTTTTTCATTTATGTATCTATGTGTTTTGTTATTTTATTTCTATTTTATTTCGGATCTTTTCCGGTCTCTTATTTTGTTCACCTTGTTAAGATCAGATATATGAAGCTGTATATTGATTCAATTTCATATACGTGTTAAAATTGTACTTTGACAAAATGTTAATAAAATTAAGTTTCAAAAAATAAAAAAATGTTTTGCTCATCTCAAACAAGCCTAGTATCATAGCCAGGCTCCTCCAGCTTCACCCACGCCCCGCCTCTTTGCCCATTTTCTGTTATCCGAGAGTGACGCAAGGTGACGCGAGGCCAAGATGGCGACGGCCGACTCCGCCCACTTTAGGCTTCAAAAATGCTCTTCAGAAACCTCAAACCTACGGGTGACGTCACGGACACTACCTCCATATTTTTTTACAGTCTATGCTCATGACACAATGATCATTGTTACACGTAGTAGCTTTAGCCCACGGCTAACTAACGTTAGTTCAGCTCGCGCTGTGAGTGCGGCCTACTCAACTCATCTCATATCAAATCATTTCTGAAATTGACATATCTGTCATAAGATAACATATGATAAAAAATGTCACTCACCCACACGAGATTGCATCACATATTCAATTAAAGAATATTATTCAATAAAGATTATCACTCTGGGATCCACTAAATCTTTACTCCGATTTCCACTTCACCTTTCTCTCTCTGACGACAACACTCCAGGCTGAAGCATCCAAAGTTTCCAAGTGCACACAATCACAGTTCCCGATAGATTATGATTATCATTTAGTACAAGGAGTTTCTGGAGAAATGCTCCGTTCTGCTGTCTCATCTGATCTGTTCTCATCTGATTCTCTCTGCTCATGCTGACGGCGGCGCAGGCGCGACCTGTGGGCGGGCCTTATGAATATGCCGCTACTGTTGGCTCTCAGGGGTGTCAATCACTACAGCACAATCAGTGATTGGATGAATTGCGTGCTATTGCCCAGTGGTGTAGTCGAGTGCATCAAGTAAAGAAAAAAAATTAACTAATTGAAAAAAATGATTTTGTACAGAACAGAGCGACACGACTCGATTTAAACTGTTAAAGAAGAGCTAATATACTAAGAATGCTCTGGTCTGACCGATTGTCTCTCTGCTTTATTTTATAATAAATATCTCTGTGTCTAAAGTTCCTAATGTCCTGTACTCTCAACTTTTGTATAGTAGTACTAGTCATAATTTTTACACCAGGCATGAATAAAAGGGATGTTTTTTTTATTTCCTGTTTCGAAAACCACTGGAAAACAACGTGTATAGAGGAATGAAAATATGAAATCATTTACCATTGATATCACACATTTTTACAAGAAAAATTTGTTAAAAAAATATTTAAAGGAACATTTAATGGAACAATATATAGTAAATTGTTGATTTTGATATTTGGAATGAATGTTGGGTTAGTATGTTTCATTGACTTGACTTTTTATTGTTGTTGATTAAATGTATTTTTGTATTTTTTTACTTGTTGGGACCCCAGGAAGAGTATCCACTGCCTAGGTAGGGGCTAATGGGGATCCAAATAAACTAATAAACCAAGATCATTGATGGAAAATACCATTTACAGCCAATACAGGCAATTTACTTAGATACGTTTTTTTTTTTTTTTTTTTTTTGACAGTTATAGCACCACATCTTGCCTGATCTCCACCACTTTTATTAGGTGTCCTCAAAAGGTGCCCATACATGTCTGTCAAATTTGTTGTAAATATATATTTTTTTTATTGAAGTTTAGACACTTCTATTTATGAGAGCATAAACATTATCCATGGGTGACAATGATTGGAATTATTATTATTTAATTTTTTTTTTCAGTTCCTATCATAATTTTGACATTTGGGCGTTATTGTTTAGCTATTGACCTATGTTTTCAAATGTTCTGCTGTGTTTTTGTCTCGATCGGACTTACGGTTTCGAAGATAATCGCAATTTTTTTAAGCGCTAAATGACAACAGAATCAATCTGACATCAGAAATGAGGAAAACGTACAGGTCAGAAGAGTAAAAGCACAGAATATCATGATCATCTTGAAATTTGGTCCGTGTGACGTGTAAAGATGAGCAGTGCTGTAGAATAATGCTGAGATGATCAGAGAGAGAAACTTTAAGACAGTCAAGAGGCTTGTTTGACTTGAACCGGCGCTGCCCAGACCGATCGGTGAATGACATCTAAATACCGCGAGAGCGAATAGAGAGCAGACGGCTCCTTATGTTTTTGAATTGCTCTAGCGGTACTTTGATGTCATAAACCGATCGGTCTGTGCAGCGCCGGTTCAAGTCGAACAAGCTTAAGATCTCTGAGAGGGAGGAGCCACTGAAAGACCCGCCCACCCCGTACAATAGACACGCCCACCCCATACAATAGACACGCCCACATCATACAATAGACACGCCCACATCTGACAAACTACACATGAGCTTCTCACTTCATCACTGAGGAAAATGTGTTAAAGTTTTTCTTAATCGATTTGACACAAACTCAGATCACTGCTCTCAGAACAATTAACAAAGTGATCTGAACACTTTAATTGTCCTAAACAGATTGTAAGTTTGTCATATTCTCAATTGCTCATGATTTCAGTTGACCCCAAACTAGTAGGCCAATCTGAACCTAATAATTCACACATCACTGGAAAGGCAATTTTTGTAATTGTTTACACAGCTATCACAATTGCATTAACTATAAAAACTATTTTCAGAAGTAACAAACATTGTTATTGTTTTACGGTGTGTACTTTACTCTTAACACCTTTTACCTATTGTTTTACGGTGTGTACTTTACTCTTAACACCTTTTACCTATTTATTTATTATTCTCAGGTAAGGTAAAGAAAGTCAAATCTGACCTAAACCGTAAGCATTCAAAAGGTACTTACAATTTGGTCAGAAGACTCCTCTGTGGTATGTTCTCATTAAAAGTCTTCCAGCATCATAAATCTCAGTAGGCAGATTTTGTAATCAATTAAATTTCTTTTAATTGGTTACTTTTCTTTTTATAATAAACGAAAATATAAAAGGCGAATACAACTTAATCGTTTAAGTATAAAATACAATAGTCATGTTTTGAAACAAAGGTGTAGTAAGCTCTGGGCTTCTTCTCTTCTGCTCTGGGCTTCTAGGCGTCGGGGGCTCTGGCGTATCAGTATCCCAAGAGGCAGTCAGTTCATCAGTCTTTTATACTCCTTGTTTACAACAAGCGTTAGGTTGACACTCCTCCAAAGTTTCCCAGATCCTTCTCCAGTCAGGTGCAAGCGGTCCACCTCTTCATGTCCTTGAACTCCAGTAAACTCAACTACAATGGCTGAGTTCATTTAAAGTTGTAGGAGTCCTCTAGCGCACACACATAATCGCACTTTTCTGCTCCTCTTAACATGGGTTAGCACAGTCACATATTCACACATAACCATTTACTGTACATCTATGCCAAAACAATATAAGCCATCTTTTACAAACAAATTAAATAACAACATTGAATGCAACGCATTATATCCAATACATTGGCTAAATATGTGTAACAAAAAGGCATCTATAATAAATAAGGAGGCAGGTAATTGCATTTTCTTGATATTATACAACACCCCCTTCATGCAATTATCCTGACTCTTTATCCTTCATTCTTATAATTGTAGCACAGACTTTGTTCACTTCATCAAACTTTACCAATAACATGGACATTTGTCCATCATTCTTAAATAGATTGGTTTGTTACAGTTCATGCAGTATTTCACCCAGTTTTGTTTTCTGGTTCCCATAACAGAAATAATCAATTATAATTCTTTTGTAATTGTATTAAAATGATTTATTTATTAAGGGATAAAACTTTGTGCTCTGCTTGTTTATCATGTATTAGGCCAATTTGGATCTCAACAAAAATCCAGTACTTCAAGCACCCGGTCCCCCCTTAGAGGCGCGGCTCCTCCCCTAGCCCAGCTTCCAGGTGAAACGTGGAAACGTGAGCCGCTGACATCTCCTAGGGTCTTTAGGGCACAAAGTTAATATCTCTGGGGTATGATGGGTTTTCTTGCCCAAACTACTAGTTTAAACATCCCCCTTGGTTTGTACCAGTCTTGAAATGTATTCAATGTTCAAACAGTGCACAAGGTTTCTTTTTTTATTATTGCTTGAAACGTCCCGTTCCAAACCTCTGGGTCAAATATTGTCATGCAACTCATTTTCTCATTCAAATATCTTACACTAAATCCAGTAATCATTTCTTAAGCATTAACAGATTCTCAGATATCATTATTGTACCATCAAATATAACAATACCCTTTTTTAGTAATTGTTGCATAAACATATCACATCCTACAATTATTTATCTGGTTAATTATGGTTACATTTCATACATTTACTATAATCAGAACAATCCAGTAATTAAACCTTTGTATCCAGAGTAATTCTTCTAATGTTTCCCTTAATATCTGAGAACACTATATATTCAAACATAAATTATATAAGTCAATAAATCAATTTGTTCCTTGTTATAACATATGGTTCCCATTGTAAAGTTTGCAAACAATCTCTTAAGTTAATAATGTCCATCTTTAAACATTTTATATTTTAAATTAAATGTACAAGTTCATCTTTTAACATGCCCTACGGTCACAAGAGTTTCTTCTTCAATTAGCATAGCATATATTTTAATTTCCTTAATATATTATATACATTCAAAGTCCACTGAAGCCAATGAATTCTTTAATTCATAAAGATTTAAAAATATTTCAAAAGCAAAAACAACAACATTATTTTCAGTAAGTTCTTACTATAAATTATCTTTACATCCCCATTATAATAAGGTTCACACTTTGTTACATCAGTATTTGGTGGCACCACACACATTTTAAATCCTCAAAAATTAACCCAATAATTAAATCATCTTATCAGAAGTTCTCACCCTAAACGTCTCCTTAATTAAATCTAAGGTATAATCTTTTCTAACCCCAGATTTGTTTGTTACTATAGTATAATACCTTTTCACATAATACAATTAAATGAATCTTTATTCATTTACAATAATATATTTCGTTTTCTTAAATCATGTATTTATCAGTCAGTAAAAACCATAAACACAACTGGCATTATAGATGACATAAAATTATTACATTTTATGTTTACAATATCAAACACCCACTTCATAATAGTCCTTTTAGTTCTACGGTTCTTATTTTATTTATTTATTATAAATCATTAAAATAATAAAGTAATAATATTTACCAGGATTTCCCAAAAGGTTTAACTGACCCCAGCTAAGGTCTCAGTGCTGGTGGATGCAGAGCGGACGTTTCTTACTATTACAGTCTATCTTGTTGTACAGTCTATTTGACTGAATAAGAGGCATATACAAACTGTAGGACTTCTTCTGCTATTTCCACCCCCTTCTTTGAAAGGGTTCCAGATCAACACGGTCTCACCCCTATTCGTCACATACTGCCGTTTGGTCATTTTCCCCTCACGTCCAAAAGCCGACAGGCAGATGATCTGCGCCCTAAAGGGAGTGCGTCGCTTTTGGGACGTAATCGTGTCTCGGTTTGAGGATGACTTTAGAGTCAAAAGGTCCGAACTCGAGACACGCGGGGCTGACAGACAGCGCGTGTAAATCCCCCACGCGTTTTACTGATGCCAGAGCTATCAGAAAAACGGTTTTAAGCGAAAGGTATTTCAAATCCACGATTCTAATGGTTCAAAGGGAAAAGCTTTCAGGGCCTCCAAGACCAAAGAAAGATCCCAGATAGGAACCGAGGGGGGGCCGCGGGGGGTTCATCCTCCTGGCTCCCCTGAGGAAGCGGATGATGAGCTCATTTCTTCCTATTGCATGGCTGCGCGTCGTCTCAGCGAACGCTGTGATAGCTGCAACATATACTTTGAGCGTGGAGGGGGACCTGCCCTTGTCCAACAGCTCTTGTAGGAAGGAGAGCACCCGCGAAACCCCGCGTGTGCGTGGATCCAGGCTCCTAATGGCGCTCCATTTAGTGAACACTGTGTTTATGACCCCTTCTGGCAGCTCAACGGGTATCCGTTGATTACCCACGTGTGCAGAGACCAGCACTCTGGGCATGCCAAATCGATCCACCGGCTTGAGAGAGGAGATCTCTCTTGACCGGGAACGGCCAGGGGGGTGAGTGCGACAGCCTCACTAGCTCTGGGTACCATATTTGGTTCTCCCATCGCGGGGCTATGAGGAGCACTGAGTGGCGTGTTTTCCCTGACCCTCTTTATTACCTGTGGTAACAGAGAGATCGGAGGGAAAGCATACAGCGGGCGGCTGGGCCAGGTTTGGGCCAACGCATCCTCGCTTTTTGAGAAAAACCTCGGGCAATGAGCGTTGTCCTTTGACGCAAATAGGTCGACTTCCGCCCTGCCGAACAGGTGCCACAGCAGCTGGACTGTCTGAGGGTGCAGGGACCATTCTCCCAGGGGAATGTTGTACCTGGACAGTCTGTCTGGACCGACATTCAGGTGGCCAGGCACGTGCGCGGCTCTCAGCAAGCGCAACGAGTGGTGAGCCCACACTAGAAGGCGCTTCGTCAGATTGCAGAGATTCTGGATTCTGACACCGCCCTGTCGGTTCACATAGGACACCACAGACATGTTGTCCGAACGGACTAGTACGTGGGGATCCCGTATATGTGGGAGGAAAAAGCTTGAGCGCGTTTTCGACCGCTATCATCTCCAAACAGTTTATATGGAGGCATTTTTCCTGGTCCGACCACAGGCCAAAGACCGGTTTGCCCTCGAACAGAGCGCCCCAACCTAAGTTGGATGCATCCGTCGAGATAACTTTGCGGCGTGAAACGGCTCCCATTATCACTCCCTGCTGGTACCAATCGGCCGCTAACCAGGGTCTCAGCGCTGAAACGGAGCTCTGAGTCACTCTGATTCGTATGCCGCCGGCCACCCAGGCTCGGCGAGGCATACGGGCGTTCAACCAGCGTTGTAGGGGGCGCATATGTAATAGACCCAGCTGAAGCACTGCTGCAGCTGACGCCATATAACCCAGCATCCTCTGAAACGTTTTCAGGGGCGCGGCGCTGCCCAGCTGGAAAGACGCGGCCAGGCACTAGATACGGCGCGCGCGCTATATCGACAGCCGGGCCGTCATTGCCACAGAGTCCAGTTCCAAGCCCAGAAAAGGGGTTGACTGACTGGGCAGTAATGAGCTCTTGGTCCAGTTGACCGTGAGACCCAAGCTTTCCAGGTGGCTGAGAAGCACAGTTCTGTGAGAGATCAGTTCTTCCTCTGACTGTGCTAGAATCAGCCAATCGTCCAGATAGTTCAAAATTCGCATACCCTGACCTCTCAGGGCATGCGATGTGCAAAATACACATCTGCAGTCGCCTTTTTAGGGGACTGACAGAGCGAAATGCTTTGACGGCTCATATTCTCATAAAAACATTATTTTTATTTGCTGTCAGAGCCCGGATTCGAACACGGGTCTCTGGCGCAAAACCCTAGTGTTCTGCCACTGTGCCACAGGGGGAGAACACATAAGCATCCAGTAAGCGCGAGCATATAAAAGAGCATCCTGTTGTGTGTCAGCGTTCGTTTTGCAGGCGTGCATGTGTTAAAACAGGCTCGTTTACTACAATATTAGTACAGCTAAGGGCAGAATGACCTCCGGGTTCCGATAGCCGTGATGCACGGGCTCGGGAACCTGATTCGGAGGCGCGGGCGCTCTTGGTGCTTGAATACGGCGGCTCTTTACACACATTGTCCCGGTGGCTTTGGACGGGGAACATATTGTGCGAGGGACAAATACACATCTGCAGTCGCCTTTTCAGGGGACTGACGGAGCGAAACGCTTTGACGGCTCATATGCTCACAAAAACATAATTTGTATTTGCTGTCAGTGCCCGGATTCGAACACGGGTCTCTGGCGCGAAAGCCTAGTGTTCTACCACGTGCGTGTGTTAAAACCATAGGTTAAAACAGGCCCGTTTACTGCAATATTAGTATTTCCAGCCACCTGAACTTAGAGGGGGTTGAGAAATGTGTGAGAATTGGAGGTTGGTCCGGCCTCAAAACACTCTCTCTTCCTCCAGTGAGTGAGGCATTTTAGAGGCGGGTTCGCTTTCTGAAGTTAGAAAGCTGGCCGCGAGCTCGAAATGAACAGCATAATTTTTATATGCTGTTAGAGCCCGGATTCGAATACGGGTCTCTGGCGCGAAAGCCTAGTGTTCTGCCACTGTGCCACAGGGGGAGAACACATAAGCTTTCAGTAAGCGTGAGCATATAAAAGAGCGTCACGTTTTGTGTCGGCGATCGTTTGCAGGCGTGCGTGTATTAAAACAGGCTCGTTTACTGCAATATTAGTATTTCCAGCCACCTGAACTTAGAGGGGGCTGAGAAATGTGTGAGAATTGGAGGTTGGTCCGGCCTCAAAACACTCTCTCTTACTCCTTTTGCCGGTGAGTGAGGCATTTTAGAGGCGGGTTCGCTTTCTGAAGTAAGAAAGCTGGCCGCGAGCTTGGAGCGAACAGCATAATTTTTATCTGCTGCCAAGGCCTGGATTCGAAAACGGGTCTCTGGCGCGAAAGCCTAGGGTTCTGCCACTGTGCCACAGGGGGAGAACACATAAACTTTCGGTAAGCGTGAGGATAAAGAGCGTCACGTTTTGTGTCGGCGTTCGTTTTGCAGGCGTGCGTGTATTAAAACAGGCTCGTTCACTGCAATATTCGTATTTCCAGTAACCTGAACTTAGAGGGGACTGAGAAATGTGCGAGAATTGGAGGTTGGTCCGGTCTCAGCGGGACTCAGAACACTCTTTCTTTCTCCTTTTGCCGGTGAGTGAGGCATGCAGGGTGCTGAACATTGCTCGTCGTGACGGCGTTTGTTTGCAGGCGTGCATGTATTTATAACAGGCTCGTTTACTGCAATATTGATGTTACCAGAGTGACGCGTGCGAACGGGGCGCGGGGTAGCTTTCTTGTAACGTAAAGGAAGCTATCCCGTGGCCGCCCGCTTTCTGACATATCCCTTGTGAGTGGCGCCGTTTGCGCGGCTCGAACAGAGGGGAGCTTTCAGCGGCGGCGTCCTCGTCCAGCTCCTCTGCCTCATCCCCTGAAGTGGCGGCGGCGCGAATACAGAATACAGAATACACTCAGCTTAGTCAGAATACACAAAAATATCATTGCTAAAATAATATACAACTTAGGAAGAGGAAATTAAACGAAAGTAAAAAATAAATACAAAAAGCAATAAACAAAATGACAAAAGAAAATAAAATAAAACAACAGTTAAGGGGCTTCAATTAAGTTTAAGGCATCAATAAGATTAAGAAGTTTTTTTGCTGTTTTCTTCTTCATGAACAACAAGGACTTGCAATGCAAATTCTCTTTTGAAGACAGAAAAAAGAGGCTGTGTTTTTATCCATTTACATTTGTGGATGAAAAATTTACCTGAGATAATTAAAGTGTTTAAAAGCAGTTCATAGTTTTTGTCCTTCAATATAATTCCAAATGTGATATTATCTCTGGTGAAACTGGAGAGAGCCTGGAGATAAGGCTCCAGCCAATCATACATGTCACACCAAAAAGTGTTACTATAAGGGCAAAAGAAAAACAAATGATCCGTGGTCTCTATTTCCTCATCACAGAATATACAGTTGGTTAGATCAAAGTTAAAACTACGTGAGAGGAGTTCTCTTGAAGGATAAATGTCATTCATGACTTTGAAGTGAAGCTCTTTAGCTTTTGGTGATAAAGGTAACTTTAAAAAATCTGTGCGCAGTTTCTTCAGAGAAGAATGAGTGAAAATAAGAGAAGCCGCATTTCGGCTGTATTGCATTGGGTATAAAGTCAGAGTAAAAGAGATCACGGAACACTTTGTTTTGCAAAGTCCAACTACAGAACTGGTGACCAGCAATCATCAATGAAGGGAGAAGAGGAGGGTTGAGCAAATTAGGTAGTGCATTTTTTGCCATCAAAAGGAAGGCAGAAGGGATGCTTTGTATAACCATATCATAATGTTTACGATTGCACTGAAAATTTAATTTTGTACCAAAATCTTCAAAAGATAAAACATTGCCATAACTGTCCAGTAAATGTGTGACAGACCAAATGTTGTTCTCCATCCATTCATTGAAATACAGGGACTTATTCCTAAAGAGAATGAATCTGCAATTCCAGATGGGAACATCATGGGGAGTAAAATTGTGCTTGTACAATAGTTTCCAAAATAACAGAACTTGTGAATGGAATGCAGACAGCTTTACAGGAAGTTTTGGAATAACAAAATCACAGCGCAAAAGTAAATCAATACCCCTGGAGACATAATACCAGAAGCTATTACTGTTTGCTAGAAAGCATCTTAACCATTTAATCTTACAATCAAAGTCTATGGCTTGTAGTCCACCATCTTCATAGTCTTTCACTATAGTTGCTTTTTTTCAGATAATGTGGTTTTCTTTTCCAGATGTAATCAAAGTTTAATGTATTGATGGACTTAGCGGCTTTTTTGGGGATAGACAGAGAAAAGGCTGGGTAAATACACCTTGAAAGGCTTTCCATTTTTGGTTATAAAGATTCGACCAAACAGAGAAAGATCTCTATTTAACCATCTGTCTAATCTTGATTTACATTCATCCAGTTTGTTCCATACATTTAATGTTTCACTCAACTTAGTATCTTTAGTTATATGAATACCAAGTGTTTGACTGCAGTTTTAATAGGGATACCATAACCTGCCTCAAGGTGGCAGTCATGTATAGATAACAACTCACACTTTTTTAGATTCAGTATTAACCCAGATGCTTTTGAGAATGAGTCTATAGTTTCTATAACCTTTGGAACCTGCTCAACATTTTTAAGAAATAGAGTGGTGTCGTCAGCCAGCTGACTTATAACTACTTGGTTATCAAAGACATTTAACTGTTCAATATCTGAATTTTTAATGAGGATTGACAACATTTCAGCTGCAATTATGAAGAGTGATGGCAAAGCCATCATCTTTAACATGCTCATTATACTCAAGTAGATCAAAGGACAAGGCGAACATTATTGTGTATTGATCTACCTCTCATAAATCCTGATTGAGTGTCACTTATTATTTGAGGAAGACCCTCTTTAAGACGATTTGAGAATATGTGTGTTAGCAATTTATAATCATTATTTAATAATGTTATCGGTCTCCAATTGTCCAAGACTTTGGGATCTTTGTTTGGTTTTGGAATGAGAACAATTACACCTTGCCTAAACGTCTCTGGAAGTGAATGGTTAATTAAAGCTTCTTTAAGTGTTTATTCATTTATCTGGGGAATAAAACTTAAATTTTATTAAAGAAAGCCTCTGATGCATCAGCTGAGAATCTAGAAGAATCTAGATTACTGTAAAAGGAATAAACTTCATTGATTATAGTTTTAGGATCAGAGCATTCATTTTCATTAACCTCCTCAGACCCCCTGTCCACATCGTCCACATACGTGGACATCACATTTTTGGCTGTGTGTGTTGGAGAATTTTCCCTTGATTCATGTCTAAGTATGATGCAATGAAAAATGAAAAGCATGAAAAAATAGGTCTGAAAAGGATGAGAGAATGGAAAAATACCCAGTATGCAAGGTGTCAAAATACTGTATGAAACAAAGCACCATTATGTGAGGTTTGATCAATAGAGAAGACAGTTCTAACTGTGTCAGGGTCACCAGGCGTGACAGAGGGGAAGAGATAGATTTGAGGGTGCCCATTGGGCACCTAGCGATAAGAAAAAAGTATAAGACATGAACACTGGCCAATGTAACTTTAGATGTCCGGATGGCCAGCCGGCTTCTCACTTTGTTGCTTGTCAATAAAGTTAATTCTTCTGACCTGGAACCTCGACTCTGAGAAACTTCTTTGAGACCTGAACCAAAAAAAACTATGAATTTGCCACAACATAATTGGTGAGCCAGCCAGGAGTGGACGAGGGGTCGAGGAGTGGCCACGGTGGGCGTGCTGGCAGAGGCCTCACAAAACAAAGGCGCGCCATAAAATAAGGTAAGCAAATTTTTGCTTATATTTGTTTTGTGTTGCCCCTGGTAAGCTAACGCCCGGTTGGTGACTGCCTCGGTTGATGACTGCCTTAAATAAAAGACTCCACCAAAAAGAACCTAAAAGTGATAAAAGATAAGGAGGTAAAAGGAGGGTAGGTTCCAGGTTATGAGAAACAGTGCATGCAGTAATTGTTTGTCTGTCTATACGCAGGTGCGTATTCCATTCGCATGAAGGTGCATTGTACACGTGTGCGTCACGGTATTTTATGTGAAAAGTGCCTTTGTAAAATTATATGTTGTATTGTCCCTAAACGCAGAAGGTGCGTTTTAACGTGAGAAGCACGTTATTTGTGTACGCGAAAAGTGCGTGCCCACGCGAGAAGCGCGTGTCTCAAACGCAGAAGGTGCGTTTTAACGTGAGAAGCACGTTATTTAAATACGCAAGGGCGTATTCCATTCGCATGAAGGTGCATTGTACAGCGTCACGGTATTTTACGCGAAAAGTGCGTTTGCAAAATTATATGTTGTATTGTCCACAACGCAGGAGGTGCGTTATAACGAGAGAAGCACTTTATTGTTAGTCTTATCTGTTGTATTGTGTGCGCACGTGATCTGTTTTATGTGAGGAGAAAAGTGGTTTGTGTTTGTATGTCTAAGTGATTTTTCATCTTAAATATAAAGGAGAAAAGACGTTTCGGAGAAAATTAGCAAAAGTAATAATAATAATAATACTAGGGCTGGACCCGAATATTCGAATATTCGTTCGGTGGGTTTGTATTCGATTTGAAAATTTGACATTCGAATATTCGTTTTTTTTTGTTTTTTTTTGCACACCTGGGATCCCCCGCGAAACGGTTCTCATTCGCGCTTGAATAAGGCCGGCGACACACTGGCTGCGTGGAGTGAGCGTCTCAGCTGCGTGGCGTGTCCGTTTTTATTTCGGCTCCCATGTTAACAGGTTGGAGTTTGCACACTGCCTGCGTGAGACACGCGTCTCAGGCGCGGCTCAAGCCATGCGGAAAACGTGCATGCTAGAAATAGAACCGACCCCAGTGTTCCAGCAACGGGAGTGTTCTCTGGCTAGAGCGCAGAACAGTGGAGTTTGTATGGACCGAAGTGCATGCCTGAGCTTGTGTTTTGGGTTAAGCTGCGTTGCTTTGACATTGTGGAAAATAGAATAATAGAAACAAAATGTATTAGCCTTTTTACCCGTTATTATCAATCTAAATTAATCTCGTTTTTAATTTAAATTAATTTCGTTTTTTCTTTATTTAAATTTCGTTTTTCTTTATTTAAATTTCGTTTTTTCCTTTATTTAAATTTCGTTTTTCTTTATTTAAATTTCGTTTTTTCCTTTATTTTAAATTTCGTTTTAAATACAAAATTGAATTCTTTATTTAAATTTCATTTTTCTTTATTTAAATCTACTGTGTCAGTAATTTGTTAATCAGAAAAATATTAGACTACCTTAAAAGTATTGCTTAATTTAACAGACCTGTGTGCGTGCGTTTTATATCACTAGTGCAGTGTCCGTTATCGGAGCATAAAAAGCCCTGCCCGCGTGAGGCGCGCCGCTTCCCACTCGCGCTGTTCTGTAGTTTATTAAAAGTTTATTAATTCTGAATGTGTCACGTCTCGCATGTCCATCTATATTGCACCAAATGCGACACTGCACTCCCTGTGAAGTCGATTGGATAAACGGTTCTCGAAATAATCAAAATGCAAACGGACATACCGACACATAGGGAATACTGCCTTTATTAGAGAGAAGAATATGTTCAGCCCCCTCTCTCCGAAGCTTCGAATATTCGATGTTCATTACTACCGAAGCTTCGAAGCTCAAAAAATGGTATTCGGACCAGCCCTAAATAATACCTTATATTTATAATGTGTTTTTCAAAAAAAAAAAAAAAAAAAGTGTTATAAACTAAGAGTTAGAAATTATATTTGAGCAGACTTCATAGAAAGGACGGAGACGCAGAGATAGTGCTTTTTAACTGAGTTCTGTGTTCTGCATAAAATCACACTTGAGCCACTGTCCCGAAATTGTTACAAAGTGACCTTGGCACCGCTCAGTGAGAAAAAAAGGGAGTAATTAGGCTGAGAAAGCTGAGACAGACAAAGGCACATAAAAATAAAACTCTTACAAGAAATAATTTTTGAATCAGAGTTATTAAAAGTTTAATGGATGATAAAACAAAAATTGATGACAGGAAAAAAATAAAAAAATAAATCAAGATATCAATGAACTGAGAAAATTCCCCAAAATGGGCTTTGTCGGCTGTTTGGCCATCTTCCGGACTGTAAGCGTGATCCGGATAGGGAAACACAGCCCATATTGTCAAAAGTTTGATTGATTGACTTTGTCTTTTCATTTGTTACAAGAAAAATAGAAAAAATTATAAATAAGTGTGTGAGAGCGGCTTTGCGTGTGAGTGTGACACTGTGTGAGTGTGTGTATGAAATCCAGGGTGTACGAGTGTACGTGTGTCACTCGCAGAGTGGCACTGCGTGTGTGTGAGTGTCTCTGTGCGCGGCTGTATGTATGAGTGTACGTTATAGCAGACTGAAAGCGTTTGTATTGGGATAAAGAAATAAGGAGGGAGAGAAGTGACAGATTTTTTTTTTTTTTTCACCTTTTGACACCTGAAGAAAAGTACACATGTGGTCTAGAGTGAGAGATTTTTACGAGGCAGAGGAGACTAGATTGCGGAAAGAAGAATGATTTTCAAGAGGCATTAAAACTAACCAAAGGTATTAAGAATCACTTCTGGTTAGAATAGATAATGAAGGACAGAGACAGGAGTTAACAGACCAAGGGAAGGATGAGCTTTTGAAAAAATTGACAGGAATAACAAATTTGAACCAGGTTGAACGAAAATGGCCCTTAGTGGATTGGCATGATATGATAAAGAAAACAGTTAACTCTTGAAGACCTGAGACCACACTTGAACAGATTTGACCTTCCCAAAACTACTACCTTTTGGATTCATTGCTGACAAAATCAGAAATAAAGCTAAATCCATTGTACATCCCATACCTGAAAGGAAATGCCTGGTATACTTGGCCTTGGGGTTTTGGAGGAGCCATGATTTTGAGGAACATGTATATGGTAGTGAGCTCAAGGCCAGAAAAGTGGGAAAGTGACACAATCGTTAAAGTCAGACAGGGAGGAGAAATCAGACCAGCACAGGTAGATAATTGGACACTGGAAAAACTGGTGGTAGTGGTAGTTTTGAGGAGCAACCCCAAACATACCAGTCATATGTTGGTAGAAATTCATGAAAAAGACAGAAGTGCAGTCAGTTGTCAAAAAAGAGCAGTCAGTAACAACTGAGAATGTTGCAACGATGGACAAATAGGAGAGGAAACGGGGAGACAAATCTTAAACAAAAAAAAAATGTAATTAGAAATAATTTGGCTTTGCCTCTTCATTGTTACAAGAAAAAATTAAGTAAAAGTGTGTGTGGGTGTAAAATGCACAGATTAGGACTGTTTGAAAAAGAACGATATTCATTTATAAAGAGAAACTAGAATTATGAAAGAACACTTGTTTCTCTCTCATATAGCAAAAGTAAATGGTGGCTGTGATATGAGAAAGAGAGGCAGAAAGGAGGGGCTGCCCCTGACAGAGAGAGGAGGGGCTGCAAGAAGAAAGTGAGACTGCATGTGTGTGTGTGTTCTCTGTTAAAATCTCTGTTACCATAAATTACATGTTTATCTCTGTAAAGCTGCTTTGAAACAATCTACATTGTTAAAAGCGCTATATAAATTACTTGACTTGACTTGTGTGAGGAAGGAAAGGAGGGAGACAGAGAGAAAGAGTTCACCTTTCCTAGTTCTGACTAGCATATAAACCAGAAAGTGAGCAACCATTTCCAACATACACTTTGAACAACACTTTGAGAGATTTTATTTGTAACTGTCGTCCCCACCAGTGGACCTGTAATAGAGGAACTGCATTTTTAAAATACCTGAGAAAGACTAATGAAATATCTTAATAAATGTCTGACCACCAATGTCTGAAAACTAGAATAACACACTGATAATAATTAAGATTATAATGGCATCAACACCTGTAGAGATACCAAGATCAGAATATTAATTTTGCAGAGATACTATAGGACAACCCTCCAAAAATGTGGAAAGAAGCCTAAAAACAAAATGACCAGCTGAGGGAACATTAGATGTGGATATGTGCAGAGACACTGAAACATTCGTAAAACATAAATAAATAAAAAGGTATTCAAAACAGTTTACTAAGAGATCAAGTAAGACAAATTTCACAAATACCAGGGAAACACCAATACAAATAATTGATAAGAAATTAACCTGAAAGAAAATATAAAAATTGCTTAAATGTTAGTTGACCGGTCTATGGGGGAATTAAATTAATAAGCAGGCCTAACAGGGATTGATATGGAGGATTGCGCAAACTAGTGGCCATCAAAAACACTGGAGTTTTCTCCTTAGTATAAGTGGTTTGTGTAGTTACCAGAGGAAAATCAAATAATTGATAAAAAGGTTTATAGAAATATCTGACATTTAGAGATAAAATATATATATAGAGAGAGAGAGACACATGCTAGATGTGGGTATGATTGACCGGTTATATAAAGACATGGCCTGTGAAGCATCTTGTTGTCCCTGCGAGACAGTTTTAAATTTGAGCCATTGCAGAAATTGAGATCTTTGGATTCCGTTAACTTAAAATAACTTGTGCATTGTCTTGAATGAGCAGGATTGGGTGATCACGCTAAACAGACATTTTTAACAGCCATACTGTATTATACACATTTCACAGTAATGAGACTCATTGATTTAATCCTAAAATGCTTGAGAGAGTAGGGATCGATATAACGAGTGATAAAAATACTATATATGTGACTGAAAATAAGGCAACTTAGACAGATTGAAAGGCTGCTATTTTCTGCAAACTGCAAAGAAGAAAAATGCTTGCTCTTTTCTGCAAAGAAGAACTTGCTTTATTAGAATTGCATGGGGAAACTGCTGTTATCAACCAGATGAGACTTCTGAAATTCAGGGACAATTGAAAGAGATGGTTGCAGAATTTATAAAGGATGAATTTGATTAATGCGGATCTCTGAGTGTTCAATTTCCAGATGACACCAGACAGCACTTGGGACGGCTCCCTCAACATAACCAACAGCAACTGGACTGTGCAACAAGTGAGAGCGAGAAACATAAGGACACGGCTGCAGAGAAAAGAAGAGGCGTTCGGTTGGTGGGCCTTCATCCCCTCTGGAAGAGGAAGCTGAAACTTCTGAGGGGCTGGTATGGACAAAGACTGTGTTGATGCAGAAACAACCAAGAAAACATCCTGCCATCATGCAAAATCATCATGCAGACTCCGTGGCTTGGCCAAAAGCCAGACCGAGGAGAGGCAGAGAGACAACAGCATCCAGAGTCAAACCACTATGTCCCAACATGACACCAGACCCCTGAATGCCAACAAAGACTGACAGATCAAGTGCATCGGATGAGGAGGGAAACACTCAGACAGCAGCCCAACCAGTTCAACTGATCGCTGGTCCAAGCAGAAGGACTGCATCCTTTACTGAGTGGGCACAGGTGATGCGTTTTCAATGATCACTACAGAGACCGCTTCAGATTTCATTGATTGGCCATATTAATTGTATTTTGATTATTCACTGGTCCAGCAGCAGTTCTCTATATTCTGTGAAGCTGACACTCTCTATTTGCTTTCTTTCAATAGACATTAGTCCAGATGTAAGCATTAAAAAAAAATGGGAGGGGAAGTGTTTGCATGACTCAATAATTAACTACAACTGACGCTGAACTTAGCATAGTGAGGGACTACTACTGCATTAACCAACTAGGGGTAAGTGCATAATTAGATAATTGATGATGTTGTCCATTGAACAGAGAGCTTTTGGGCTCAGCTTTATAAGCTTGATTGATACTGAGCTCTCTATCAGGAAAAAAAGAGGACATAATATGTTCAACAACAAAACATATGGATGATAAAGCTATGGTGCTGGTCACTCCATCTTGGTCAATAGTTATTTTTTTTAGGTTTAGAAATAAAAATAGTAACTACACAAATTACAAACACGTGATATCACAAATGCTGTCATTACCAGGGATTACACGATGTTAATATTGTTGGTCATGAATTCGAGATTATGCTAAAATCTCCAGTCATTTAAAAGAGCGTCTGAAAATAGGTCTGAAAAGGATGAGAAAATGGAAAAATACCCAGACATGCAGAGTGTTGAAATACTGTATGAAACAAAGCACCATTATGTGGGGTTTGACCAATAGAGAAGACATGTCTAACTGTGCCAAGGTCACCAGGCGTGACAGAGGGGAAGAGATGGATTTGAGGGTGCCCATTGGGCACCTAGCGATAAGAAAAAGTATAAGACATGAACACTGGCCATTGTAACTTTAGATGTCCGGATGGCCAGCCGGCTTCTCACTTTTGGCGCTTTTCCACTGCATGGTACGGTACGGTTCGGTTCGGTACGGCACGCTTTGGCGCTTTTCCACTGCATGGTACGGTACGGTTCGGTTCAGTACGGCTCACTTATGACGCATTTCCACTGCATGGTACGGTACGGTACGGCTCGCTTCGGGTCCAAGCGTACCGTACCGATACTAAAATGTGACGTGAAAACACTGCAGATCACTGATTGGTCAGACAGAATCATCACTACCAGCGTCATTGTATTTACAACACGAGACACTAAACCCGCTAGATTTAAATAGCCAGTAGACAACAGCCAACACTATAGCGCCTGTTTTAAAAGTATTTGCTTAAAAAAAAAAAAAGAGTATAAACTTAAAAAAAAGAAATGGCTGAATCGTGGTCAGTGGACGAGGTGCAGACGTTCCTCTCGTTGGTTGCCGAGGAGCGGATGGGGAAACCCGGAATGAAAAATTCGCATTTAATATGATGATGTCATGGCAGTAGAGACGGCAACTATAACGATCAGTCACACCCACTTTGAAGCGGTACTAACTGCAGTGGAAAAGCAACCGAGCTAAAGCGAACCGAACCGTGCCGTACCGAGCCGAGTCGTACCACGCAGTGGAAAAGCGAAGCGAGTCGAACCGTACCGAGCCGTACCATGCAGTGGAAAAGCGCCATCAGTTGCTTGTCAATAAAGTTAATTCTTCTGACCTGGAACCTCGACTCTGAGAAACTTCTTTGAGACCTGAACCAAAAAGAACTATGAATTTGCCACAACAATGGTAGGCCTCAATTTGGGGACAACCTATCAGAGTATGACCCCGATTGGCCCATAGGTGGCGCTACAGCAACCAAAAGTACAAAATCGCTCATAACTCAAGTGCCTTACACCACTGTGATCCCTGGCTCAAGGCGGACAAAATGGTTATCTCCAAATTCGATTTAGGCAGGAAAAATGTTCTGCTGTCGCATTTTGTCCAAAACCTACTTTTGCGAACTAGTCCCTGGTTTTTCGCCCGATCGAAACCAGACCAGTCTAGGACAATTCTCTGGACTCTCTAGATCAATAATTATCGAAAAAGTTTAACTTTTGCATTTGGGTGGCTGTAACAGGGCCTTAAAGGCCTTAACTGCTTGAACCCCGATAAATGCTGCTTGCAGCTTTAATTTATATAGCGCTTTTAAGCATGTAGATTGTTACAAAGCAGCTTTACAGAGATACATGTATAATTTATGGTAACAGAGATTGTTTTGGCTTTATAGTGGTTCTTTAATAAAGTAATTTTTTAGTGTGTGAGTGTGTGAGTGAGTGTTGAGAGTGAGTGAGTGTGTGTGTGTGTGTGTGTGTGAGAGAGTGTGTGAGAGAGTGTGTGTGAGTGTGTGTGAGAGTGTGTGTGTGTGTGAGTGAATAGTGAGTGAGTGAGTGTGTGTGTGTTTGTGTGTGTGTCTGAGAGTGAGAGTGTGTGAGAGTGTGTGTGTGTGTGTGTGTGTCTGTGTGTGTGTGTGTGTGTGCGAGTAAGTGAGTGAGTGAGTGAGTGGTGTTGAACCAGTGATTGGAGCTCTGTGAAAGGTGTTAACAGGCCTGCAGGCACAACTGGGAGACAAAGAATGCTAGCTCTACTAAGAGCTCAATTGAAAGTATCTACCGATCTATATATTGCAAGTCAGTCTTCTGCTGTGTCTTCCTCTTCTTCTGTAAATTCATCCTCCTCGTCTTCCTCCTCCTCACTGCTGTCTTCGTTTGTATGGTCATCTTCTGTGTAATGGAAATAGTCATTGTCAAGTTGATCCCTGAAGATCAAGGTGTACGTTCTCTTGACTTCTTGCAGGTGATGTGTAATGTGATGTAGTCTGCTACGCAGGCCTCTGCTTCCCTCCTTGGACAGCGTCTGTGAACAGCCTTACAAGAGATTGCAGAATATATTTTATTTGAAAAATAAAAATGACATGACAAAGCACTGGTATGCAGTTTACCATCATTCATGAATTCAGTGTGAGGGGGAAATGTTATTTGACTACTTACTTAAATGGCTTCCGGTGTCAATGACAGTTTGCAACTCCTCAACTTTACTCTGCAAGTTACGACAATGCTGCGTTATCTCACAAAGGAGGATGTCTTTTTCTTCCACCAGTCTACTCACAAGCATCACCTGGTCAAACATCTTTCTAATCCCAGCTGTAGACAAAACATAAAAATGGAAACAAGTAACAGTTTACGCTGATTACAAACTGATCCCTTCTCTTGTAATCATAATGCAACTTCAAACCGCTGTCAATGTAAGAGTAATCTTTAAGAGTTCAACTGTGTTGAAATTGTCAGGTCTGACCATTTGGTTCATCCTCCCAGGGCCAGATGTAGCCTCCTCTTCCACTGGTTGCCTCCTCAGGGTCAGTTTTCTGGTCCGATGAACTGTTGTACAGTGAGATGGCTTCTGTCAGGTTGTCTTTAAGTGTGGATATCTGCCGTCTTTCCCTAAGTTTTTGGGTACTATTGCCTGCAACATGAGTGTGCAAGAAAACATATCCATAACAATCATGCCAACCTTATTGATATGAAAATCTTCTTCACTGACATGATGTGGAGGAGACAGGGGAATGCTCAAATGGTGTAGGTCATTTTGGAGCTAACATTATACAGACCGTTACGAGAATGTAGATCTTTCCTCTTCTGCTGCAAACTGAGAAACAGTCCCACGATTTTGCTCTGCTGTTTCTCCAGGCTTCCTTTACCTTTGCCTAAGATGGAAAATTATGTTTTTCTTGTTACCCTGTACATGCCCTTGAAAAGGCCCTTTAATCATCTGCTTTCATCACCTATAGTTGCGTTTGCATCTAACTCATTTGCATATTGTACGCGCATTCATGAAAATGTGGCTTACGAACACGTGCATCTGCTTGCTTTTCCATCCATGTGTTATGTGCATTAAGAATTACTTTTTCTTAAAGACGTTTAACCAGCTGTACCATTAAAACATGAGGTGTCACAATACAACAAATGTGAATGTATGCAAATAAACTGTTTACATCAACTTAATTCCAACTACAAATTACCATCCCCCCGATCTGTGGAGAATCAACAACTGGCTGACACTCTCAATGCATTCTATTGCAGGTTTGAGAAGCCCAGACTCACACCTCACACCCGCTCTGATGTGCACTTCACACATCCACCATCACCTCCTGCAACCCCTCTCCTCCCCCCTTCTGCCATCCAACCTGAGCTTAAGGTCTGTGTGGAGGACGTGAGCCGAGTCTTCAAAAAACAGAAGACTAGGAAAGCTTCAGGCCCAGACGGCATCTCATCTGCTTGTCTAAAAGCCTGCGCTGACCAACTGGCCCCAGTCTTCGCGCAGATCTTCAACAGATCATTGGAGCAGTGTGAAGTTCCCTGCTGCTTCAAACGCTCCACTATCATTCCGGTTCCCAAAAAACCTAAAATCACTGGACTTAATGACTACAGACCTGTCGCTCTCACGTCTGTGGTCATGAAGTCGTTTGAAAGACTGGTGTTGGCCTATCTGAAGGACATCACTGGACCCCTTCTGGATCCCTTTCAGTTTGCTTACAGAGCAAACAGGTCTGTGGATGATGCAGTCAACATGGGACTGCACTATATCCTGCAACATCTTGACAGACCTGGGACTTATGCACGGATCTTATTTGTGGACTTCAGTTCGGCCTTCAATACCATCATCCCTGATCTTCTCACAGCCAAACTGACTCAGCTCTCCATGCCATCCTCAATCTGTCAGTGGATCTCCAGCTTCCTGACAGACCGGCAGCAGCGAGTGAGACTGGGGAAGCTCACATCCAGGACCCTCACCATCAGCACTGGCGCCCCCCAAGGGTGCGTTCTCTCCCCACTGCTCTTCTCCCTGTACACTAATGACTGCACTTCTAAAGACCCCTCTGTCAAGCTCCTGAAATTTGCAGACGACACCACCGTCATCGGTCTCATCCAAAATGGTGACGAGTCTGCTTACAGACTGGGGGTTGAACAGCTGGCTGTCTGGTGCAGCTATAACAACCTTGAGCTGAACACGCTCAAAACAGTGGAGATGATTGTGGATTTCAGGAGAAAATCCCCAGCACTCCCCCCTCTCACCATCATGAACAGCACTGTGGAAGCAGTGGAGTCATTCAGGTTCCTGGGCTCTACCATCTCTCAGGACCTGAAGTGGGCAAATCACATTGACTCCATTGTGAAAAAGGCCCAGCAGAGACTGTACTTCCTTCGCCAGCTGAAGAAGTTCAATCTGCCACAGGAGCTGCTGATCCAGTTCTACTCAGCCGTCATTGATTCTGTTTTAAGCACTTCCATCACTGTCTGGTTTGGTTCAGCTACCAAATCGGACATCAGGAGACTACAACGGACAGTCCGGACAGCAGAGAGGATTATTGGTGCCCCCCTGCCAACCCTCCAGGACCTGTACTCTTCCAGAGTGAGGAAGAGAGCAGGTAAAATCATCACAGACTCCACTCACCCTGGACACCCCCTGTTTGAACTGTTACCGTCAGGACGGCGACACAGATCACTGGCCACAAGAACATCCAGGCACAGGAACAGTTTCTTTCCACAGGCCATTTCCCTTCTGAACACTTAACATGCCCCCCAAGGCATATGCCTGCAAGTGCAATACTCCCACTGTCTAGTGCAATATTCTCTTAACTCAGGTGATATTTATATTTATATTATTCATACTACTCAAAATACTGTAAATATGTTCATAATCTGTAACATGCACTAGACTCCCACTGTCTAGTGTAATATTCTCTAACTCAGGTGATATTTATATTTATATTATTCAAACTTCTCAAAATACTGTAAATATGTTCATAATCTGTAAATGTTTATTCAGACTAAACCCAACTGTGACCCCTTTTTTTTACTTTTTATACTATTTTTTTTATTTATTTTTTTTTATACTATTTTATTCTTAGAATTTGTATTACTATGTTTCTTGTTGTATTTGTATTTGTATATGTGCACTGGAAGCTTCAGTACCAAGAAAAATTCCTTGTGGGTGCAAGCACACTTGGCAATAAAGCTCTTTCTGATTCTGATTCTGATTCTGATTCTGATCATACCTTATGCGCATCAAGAGTTAATTCAACCCCCTCTAGCGAATCAATTATCTATGTGCATTATGCATTATGTGCATTTCACGTGTTTCCAACCGGGATTTCTTATTTGAATAGTTCCAATGTGCATTAAAAGGTTGGATGGAAAAGCAACTATTGACTGGTTATCAGCATTGTTGTCGTACCTCTTAGTGCCCACTCTTTCACATCTGTCACCCACTGGTCTTGTGTTTCTGGTGTGCAGTTCAGCTGTGCCATCAGTTCATTGAGTTTTTGTTCCTCTATCTGTTTTTTCTGTACCACCTACAAAAAGAATAGCAATCCACAAAAAAAAACACAATAAATAACCAAAAAGACACTACATGAACATAATGCAACATATTCTGACTAGAACGCTATTTCGGTTAGGATTTTTGTGTAGACCTTGTGATATCGTTGGCTGAGTGTGATGTGCAAGGTTTCTGTTTTCCTCTGGTTCCACCCAAGCACGTGTATAGTGATTATGTCCATCCTGGCTGTAAAGCAATTCATACACATATTTACACAACAACTAATACTAATTACAATGCTATTTCTTGGATATGAGGTACAGCTATGGTTTGGCCAAACTTGTGTACAGTAGATCCCTAGTAGGCTACCTGTGGGTGATGGTCTGTAGGACTGTGAATAATGAAACCATGGAGAATAGTGAACTGATTGTGTGATGTTTTTTGGGCTGTGATCAAGTGTAAGCTACTGAAACAGCAGATATTGGGTGTACAGATGGAGGGTTCCACTGTTCATTTTTTCATGTTCTACACGATAATACTTACCAGCTTTTGTCATGTACTTGGTAGTCAAAGCCACCTTGGAGAGGAAGCTATTTACCTCTTCTAGAGACCATTGTACCTCTTCACCAAGGGTATTACCCGCTCCAGTTTGGGTGTTGCTTCACACTTTGCAGAGTGGGCTTTGGTGTGGAGCAGCGAAAGTAGCGGCTTCATGTTGAGGAGCCGCCCAAACTCCCTAAACTGGCCCTCCACCCGCTGCAGATAGGGCCAGTATCTACACATCTGATCAGTGCAAAAAAAATGTACGTTATGGCGGCTTGCCAGGTCCTGCTGTAGATAAAGTGGGTAGGCGAATACTTTGCCACGGTACATATTGAGTCCCCTCAAGAAAAAGCCATGCCGGCACACAGCGATCTCCATGCCTTCCTCATCTAGGCGATCACTAGCTTTTTTTGACACTTCCTTTGCTGCTACCCATGTTGAGTTGCCACAGGTGGCTCTTCCAGGTGTCTAAAACACAATTACACAAACAAAGGAAACAGACATCTTGCAATATATGCAGACATTCATTTAATAGACAAAATATTACACCTATTGACATGTTCGTTATTGCAAATATCCTCACATGCTATCTACTTCATGGGTCACCAAACTAAGGCCCGCGGGCCGACTCAGGCCCGCCGCCCCCCTTTGACTGGCCCCCCAGCCCATCTGCCCCCCACTACTTGAAACGGCCCTATGAGGCTATCCCCAAAAGTCGTCATGGCCTATTTTTTTTAATTGCTTTTTGGAAAATAATAACATGTCTGCATCTGGTATTTTGTTGATTTTTTCAGTTACATTTTTTCGAATTTTCGTCACCCGACATGCTCGAGATCAAGCAGTGACAGACAACGCACGCGCAGAGAACTGTCAGATAACTGTCAGTGTTCAGGACAGAAAAATGGTAATCTCTACTACACAATGAGGCCTGCTGGTGGTCATTTTGGTCTGGGTCATACAATTCTATGTTATATAGCTGACCCGGCCCCCCCATCACAGTCAAGAACGATAATGTGGCCCCCAGAGAAAAAAGTTTGGTGACCCCTAATCTACTTAGTGCATTTTGTCTGCATTTGTTGAAGTTAAAAAACTGAACATTAGAATCGAGAAGAAAGTTAGTGTAATTGACTTTGGACAGAATTGGCTTTCTGCAGTAAAATTCAAGAAGTACAATCATAATTGTACATAACCAGCAAGAAAGCCTGAATACATAATGCTTTAAATCAATGTTTAGGCTGCTGATGGTGGCGTGAGGCTGTTTTAACAGCACACTTTTCCCTCTGATAATATCTAGAATTCCACAGCCTTGTTCATAACTTCATGACCCCTATGTACCCAAACATTAAATGGGTACTATCAGCAGGAAAACATGGCATGCTACAAAGCTTGAGCCATCTCAAACTGACAAAAGAACCTGAGATGTGGTGGAGATTAAAGGGATAGTTCACTTTGAAATAAATTTTTGATATGTTTTAGCTTACCTCAAGGGCATCCAAGATGTAGGTGTCTTTGTTTCCGCAGTAGTTTCAATTTTGATATTTTTAGGTCAAACCGTTCTTGTCTGTCAGTCATATAATGCAGGTTGATGGTCACTGTCTCAAAACACAAGCACAGAGTCCAAATTAAAACAATTCCCCATCGTCCAAATGAAACAATTCCCCATCTTAAGTACACATTGATGGCCTAAGACACGAAACGAGCGGTTTGTGTGAGAAAACGAACAGTATTTATATCGTTTTTACCTCTTGTAACCACAGCCACGTCCAAGTGATCTGAGGGCGCGGGCGCTTCTGTCTGCGCAAGCGCCGGAAAGCGCCGGAAGTGATCTCTCGCGCCTGTACGTCACTCATTGTTTACAAAGAACAGAGATTGTAGGTAAGACGGCTAATAGAAATGGTACTAATTTGCGCTTATCCGGGATGTTTCAACCATCGTAAAAGAAAACAATTACGTATGCTCGCGCGAACTCATCCGGGAGTGGTGTTTTCACGAATTCCCAATTTATGAGCCTTCTCTCTTGAAGTTATGGTTGATCGCTCTTCGGCTGGATATCAACACACCCATAAACTTACTAAAGTTGAGGAGGGTCTGCAGCGATCATTTTTCCCCTGATGATTTTATAAACCAAGGAGTGGATCGCTTAGTACTGACATCATCAGCTGTGCCTATGATGTTTTCGCATCCAACGGAGGTAACATTATGTGAACAACGTTGTATGTGTCCTTTCTATTTGTAAAGCTGACAACATATGCTCTCCACTTCTGTTGGCATCTCACAACACTTGCTACAAGAACACCACCAATTTTGAAGAGATCTCTGTCTCTCTGAGGCTTGAAGACGTGCTGCTGCAGCGGATGCTTCCTCCATCGCTCTGAGTTCTTGATCTGTGTATTCTGGTTCAAATAAATATGGTTGTGAAAAAATTCAACGTTGTCTGTTGATATATCGAAATCGTCTTCCATTGCGATTTCCTGTATATCTAAATAGGTTTAGATCTTCACAGTGAAAGGTAACACTTCCGAAATCTCTGTGTAAACAATGAGTGACGTACAGGCGCGAGAGATCACTTCCGGCGCTTTCCGGTGCTTGCGCAGACCGAAGCGCCCGCGCCCTCAGATCACTTGGACGTGGCTGTGGTTACAAGAGGTAAAAACGATATAAATACTGTTCGTTTTCTCACACAAACCGCTCGTTTCGTGTCTTAGGCCATCAATGTGTACTTATGATGGGGAATTGTTTCATTTGGACGATGGGGAATTGTTTTAATTTGGACTCTGTGCTTGTGTTTTGAGACTGTGACCATCGACCTGCATTATATGACTGA
>NW_028118430.1:0-35000 GCF_965113295.1 Leuciscus leuciscus
AACGACAACTGAAAACTGGCAAACAAAGCATTTTATTTGCCCAACATACAAAAAAAACAAAAAAAAAAAACAATGAAAATAAATAACTGTGGATTGTGGAGAAACAAGATGAAGTTTGCAACTACAACTTAAGAGGTGAATGTCATGGCAGAGTTACATTTCTTCTTTTTCTTTTTTTTATAACTCTTATATTAAACTTTCTACTTTAAAAAAAGTATAGTTTTTTTAAAAATATATGTTTTACACATTCTATCAGACAAATGCTGTTTGTATAGGTGCTGGTATGCATTGTGCCACCTCTACTACTAATAATAATAATAACTACTAATAATAATAATACATAATTTTGGGATACTGTGAAAAAAATTCTGTCTGTTTTAAAAACAGGGTGGATATTATTCTTGACTAATTGTGTCATGCAAAACAAAACGATTTTTTTTTAAATGAGAACAGAACTTGCAAACCTTCGGACTGTGATGTCACTTCCTCTTAAAGTGCCCCTGTTATGCTATTTTAAAGTTTCCTAATGTTATTTTGGAGTCTCCTACAACAGGTTTACATGCATCAAAGGTCAAAAAACTTTCCTCATAATATACATTTGCACATCACCACATTTTCAGTGATTCTCAAACGACTCGTCAGATGAATCGATCTCTCTAAATCCCGCCTTTCCGCGAGCTACTCTGCTCTGATTGGCCAGACGGCTCAGTCTGTTGTGATTGGTTTACCGCGTACAGCGCGCGCGTCGAAAACAAAATGGCCCATTGCCATAACAACGTCAGCTGTCCTGAGGCTTCCTACTCCATAAACTAAAGACAGTAACGTACAATGACGTCGATTTTACCATATCAATGCGAGCACGAGTCCGATGATGAAACACTGGAAGAACTAGTTATTCAACCCGAACCTCCATCGCAAGGACAACTCGAGCAGGACGTCTCTCGGTGATACACTACTCAGTTTGAGGTACATTATGAGATGTTGCAACTGTGATTTCACACCATCAGCATTAACAAGTATATGTCCATCAACAAACTGATTATTTTACTTGTACTAATTTATTTACAGAGTATTTTTGTAATACATTGGAACACGTGGAAACTGTATCAATAACAGTGCATGTATGCCATGTATACATTAGCCGAGCTCTAGCGAGAATGACTGATGTGAATGACTGATGTAACATAAACGTTGGTAAAACAAATCTTGCTCCATGCTTAATCTTTCCTCAAAGTAGTGAGAATGACAGACAATCTGCATTAATAGACTCAGTTATAGGTAATAGTGGCCCACAACTGATTGGCAGAAGTATTTCAGTAAGACGTGATAACGTGAGTTAGCCAGTTAGCAGGAGACCTACACAATATAAAACTTAAAACTAAGTATTTTGAAAACCATCTTTCAAGAGCACGGTTTGCGAATCCTGCATTGAACTCTGAGATTTGAGAAGCAGTCGTCAGTGAAACAAAGGGAACACAGCAAAAGTTTAGGATTATATTGCTGTGATATCATGGTAAAGATGAATTTTGTTATGCTAATGTTTTGTCTTGACGTCACAACGAAACGGCTTATGACTTGTTTGAAACCTGATTGGCAGGTCACCCAAAACAAGCTGACAGCGCATAAAAACAGCCAATTACGAGCTAGAAATCACAGTCAAGAGGGAGGCAAATGACATCAGATCTCATGTTTTATTAATGCGTGTTTATGTTTTTCATATTTTCTCTCTTTCAGAGGGGTGAAATACCCAAAAATTCGCCTCTCATCAGTCACGGCTATAAAACAGCTGGCAGTCCAGCTTTATTATTGTAAACCACTAAAAGTGACACATTCATTGCACTGTGTGGATCAGCGTTTCATAAATAGACACACACTGACACATACATGTACAGATGACGCAGACAGAAGCGTCCACGCACAGAACTGTCCACACACACACACACACACACACACACACACACACACACACACACACACACACACACACAGAGATACATCTCCAAATGGATAGCAGAAAAATCTCTTGGCCAGAAGCAATGGCTTTAAAGAAGTGTTGAATTATGAAGCATGAAGAGCATTTGAGTCCTGTCAAAACTAGCATGGCCTTTACGGTGACATGTTGACTCGGGCAGGACACCACACTGAGGGCGGTTAGGACCATCAACTGCCTCTGTATATCGTACCTCTGGCGACAAGGGCTTGGCCCATGAACACCCCCCTCCGTCACACCTCACCCCATACTGAGATATCAGGGTCAGCTGGGGGGGTTAAACTCCTGTTGGAGGCTGTAGGGTGCCCACTGTGTCCACAGCATCCAAATGGAAAAACACCCCCTCAAAACCTGAAGATGCATGTGGATATGAGACGTGTTCAGTTAATACCAGCCTTGTGTGAACACAGCGTTGTTAAATCCTATCTCAGCAAAGCAGGAGGGTGGTGTTGGCAGACATTTAACGGACATTTGGCAGGTTTAGAGGTTTTGGAGAAAGGAAGGGTTTATTTACACCTCCACATTCATGGTGATTCAGAATGATTATTTTCATTATTCTGACTATAGTGATTATTGTTATCATTATCCATATAGAGTATGCCTGGTGAAATTCATTGCTAAGTAACAAAGCTAATAGAAAATGAAGACATTATTTGAGTGAGTCAATAAAGATAATTTCAAAGAAACAAAAAGGTTTAAAATGTTTACCAAAGCTATGTATTAATATAAAGCTATTATATCCAAATGTACTTCTTATATGAATTTTTGATATCAATGTAAGTTCACTCAAGACTTTTAGTATTATTACTGTTATTATTATTCAGTAGAATTCTTTTTTCACAATGTTATGTTTACTAGGTGTTTGTGTACATGTTCTGGATTTTTAATACGATCTTGACGAAGCAAAACTGCACAACAAAACAAACAAACAAACAGACAAATCCAGAACAAGCATTCAATAACATAGTGAACATAACGTTATGAAAAGTAGACATTATTATTATTATTATTATGAATATGCCCTGTTTTCACAATGTTACATTTACTGTTTTGTAAAACGATCCTGACTAAGCCAAAATGCACAATAAAACAAATAAATAAATACAAACAAACAATAATAAACAAATAAAAAAAACAAACAGAACATGTATGCAATAACATCAAGACAAACTAGAAATAATATTATTGTAAATAACCATAATGAAGGTAAAAGCAAAGAGATACTTTAACTATCGAAAGGATCCCTGCATGCCAAGTGTATTTCTAATTCAGGTGTCAGAAGCCATAGGAGCACACAGGGCTGCCACAGAGCCATGACAAGCAAAGCCTAGAAATGGAGCAGAGAGGTCCGTTGTGTGTGTGGCATATTTTGATTTCCCAAGAAAATTTCCATTTCAAACGGAGGCCTCAAGGGATGAAGACAACCTGCAGCAAACACACATACTTGGAATTTCAATAGTAGATTCACAGACAAAGATTTTGCTCCACTAATGGTCACCGAATTTAAATCTTGCACAGAAGGTGTGTAAAGCATCTTCACTCTCAATTAATACCAAAAGCATAGTGTGATCGTAAAGGATGCAGTTTTTACCTTGATTTTACCAGAGGAGACACAAGGTACACTGTAATGTTTTTGCTAATTAAAAGGTTTTAGACATACACACACATGAGATGAAGACTATCAGTGATAACGGTTTAATGTGGAACAGGTCATCCTATTGTTGAGAACACATGACCATTCATGTCATTCAATTGAACAAATTACTATTATAATATGTTTATTTTATAGTCTAGTGCAGGCAGTACTGAAATAAAAAAACAAAGGACAAGTCTCATAGGTTCTCTTGAAGGAGAGAAAGAGAACAATAAGGAATACAAATTATATAATTTAATAATTCCATCTAACTAAAAAAGTATAAATAAAAAATAAATATGAAAACAAAGAAGAACAGTTTCAAAACCATTCAACTGAGACTATTTCAATAGTCCAATTTCAGTATTTTATTCAATACTTAAGTGCAGGAAATTTGCAGGCAGAGAAGAAGAAAAAAGAAAAGAAAAAAACATCCAATTTGTTTAAGGAACATTCGAAGGATGTCACTGGGTGATCAATATGTTTCAGAGATACTGTAACATATTTTGCAAATAAGCTGGAGTCAGACCAGCCAGATTCTGTATGTAAACCATTGAAGTTCTTGTCTATATTTATTTTATAGCAGAATATAGAGTTCTGTAGGGGAATATAGTGGCAAATCTGACAGAATATCTAAGTATGTGAGGGCACCTTTACATGCACATCTGTACACACGTGGGGAGATGGACATGGTCATGCAGACAAACTATATTTGGCAGACAATGTATAGCAAATATGGATTTTACCTTTGCCTGTAGGTTTTTGCTACAGTAGGTGTACAAAGTCAAATACCATAATTGTCTGGTTTTGTGCCAGAAACAGTGTTAACAGTGCTTGTGTAGATAATATTCCCATAAATTCACTGAGCTTTTCTAAATGAGATCAGAAGAGGCTTTTCAGATCAGAGTATATGATGTAATGTATTATATTAAAAATAGCACTTTGTTAGTAATAACTGTAAGTTATAATGTATTAATATGCGAATAAATATATTATTCTAACACATTGCACCAGAAGAGGTGATCAACAAACAGAGAAAAGGCTGAAACATTTAATGTGCATGTGCACATACTCTACTGTTCAAAAAAATTGGGGCCAGAAAGAATTATTTAAATTTTTTTCAGACATATCTTAAGTTTACCAATGTTGCATTTTTTTTTGATAATACAGTAAAAACTATATACTAAATATATGTATTGCTCAAGAAAAAATATAATTATTATTATTATCACCAAAATGGAAAACAGTTGTGCTGCTTAATATAAGCTTGTTATAACGCTTTTATAACATTTTAAATGGTTTTACTGCTACTTTTGATCAATTTAATAAATCCCTGTAAAGTAAAAGTACTAAATTCTTAAAATAAATAAAACAAAATTAAAAATAATTAATGGGAAACTATTGTATACCATTTACATCTATTTCTCTGACACATCATTATCTGTCCCTGATTTCAGGGCTCCTTTACACAGATTGTCTTCTTGTGTTTTAAAGTGAAAGTGAAAGTGACACGTGACGGCCAAGTATGGTAACCCATACTTGGAATTTGACCTCTGCATTTAACCCATCCAAGTTAATGCACACACATTAGGAGCAGAGTAGTGAGTAGTTAACACACACACTGCAAACGTGGATACACACACCCAGAGCAGCGGGCAGCCTTTGTGTGGCGCCCGGGGAGCGATTAGGGGTTAGGTGCCTTGCTCAAGGGCACCTCAGTCATTTCCCACCGGCTCTGGAATCGAACCAGCAACCTTTGGGTTACCAGTTCAACTCCCTAACCACTAGGCCATGACTGCCCCAAAAAGATCGTCGTGCTACGATGAGGTGTATTACCCGGCCAGATCTGCCGATCCATCTAGCGATCAATGGGCGGGTAGTGTCCTCAACGCTCTCAACGACTAGCTAGAAGTAGCACAACAGGGCTAAACCGAAGGCACATTCATTCGCATATTAACCCACATACACCGTCACTAATATAAACACTCAACTCTTGTTTTTATTTTTATTTTATTAAAATATGGTGACCAGGAGGGGACATGTTTGGTTCACAAAGTTTTGCTGTGACCACAGCATATTAACAAGTGGGAACATGATAATATGTTGTGGCCACAAGATCATTTTGTTGAGGTAACGACATCCTTATGCTGTGGCCACACGATGGGAAGTATGTTTTATGATGGCTGAACTGATGTGCGAATAATATACATCTCCTGCCAGGAGACACAACAAGAACTTTGGATTACACACTAAATTAGACAGAAAGAGGGTGAAAGAGAATTGAACTGGAATTTTTTTTTTTTTTTTTTTTTTTGCCAATCTTGTTGATTTCACACGGATTAAGTTCATTATACCATTGTTTTATTGCAGTATCACTGGCTTTCCACTTTGTTGGACTCTAATGAACAGATTCTGCTACTTCTTGTTACTCATTACAGCAGAGATGTGAGCAAAATTTCACTATACACTCGTCTTTGAAGACTGGGTCTTCATTAATACATATTATTGTGGAAGACTTCTGTTGTAAACCACACAGAATCAATTTATCTCCAAAGGAGGACCAGCATATGTTATACATTGCTGAATACTGACAAAATAAGATGTGTAATGCAATTAGAATTCAAATTGATTACATGCATAAAAATGCCAATTTAACATAATTTAGGCTTGATTTGTTTTCTCTTATACTACTGTTCAAAAGTCACTTAAACATACTAAGGCTTTTTGGATTTAGTTGATCAAGAAAAAATATATAGAGTAAAAACAGTAAAATTGTGAAATTGTATTAACATTTTGAATAACCATTTCCAATTTTAATATTTTAAAATCTTTACTCCATCATCACTCCAGTCTTCAGTGTCTCATAATCCTTCAGAAATAATTGTAATATGCTGATTTGGTGCTCAAGAAACATTTCATATTGTTATCGTGTTGAAAAAAAGTTGTGCAGCTTATTATTTCTGTCAAAATTGTGATATTCTTTACAAAATTATTTGACGAATAGAAATATCAGCCTTAATTTTAAATAGAACCCTTTTGTTACTATGTAAAAGTCTTTACTATCACTTTTGTTTAATTTAAAGTGACTTTTCTGAATAAAAGTATTAGCTGTAAAATATCATAAATTGTAAATATCATAACATTTGAAAAGTCGTGTATATTTTTTGTGAAATTTTGTCTGAAACATTAAATAATTTACTTTTTACTGTACTTAAATGTAAATAAACTTTTGCTTGAAAGGAAAATCACACAGTCTTTCAACAAATCATGGTATTATTCAGACCAACATCTGATATTGCCTGAATATACTTACTCTTTCTTCTGTGATATTGCAATTCAGCTCTCAATGTTCTATTAAGACCTGAACTGAGAATGAAATGGAGATCGAGGAGGAGACAGGCCAGACACCAGGATACTGAATTATGTGCTCAGACCAAACAAGACAAGACAGAAATCTGATGCACTGCTTAAGAACATAACATGCCTTTTGCCCTTAAACAGAAGAGAGTTGAGAAGGAAACCTAAACAGATTTCAATGAATTTTCATGTTCAGAATTGCAGTATAGCATTTCACTGCTCCTAAAATCCAGAAAATGGGCCTTTCAATGCACGATCACAGCAAAATGTTATATAAACCCAGTGCTGATGTTTGAATATAGTATTGGCGACTTCTATGTGTACTTGTATTTGTTGTGTTTGTGTGCTATTCTGACCCACCTCCGACAACACTTCCTGAATCTCTACGGACAAGCAAGCCCATATGTAGCTCTTTGAAGTTGTAGAAAATTAATTACTGCACACACACACACACACACACACACACACACTGCTTTCTGAAAAGATATAGAGAAAATACAACTACAAAAAGATCATAACAAAAGATCAGAGGGAAGCATCCAAGACGTACTTCCCACCTTCTGCCACAATCAATCACACACAGACACACTGTGATTTGCACAAACTTTTGCACTCACACACAAGTAAGGAATATTCCAGAGCATGTGGAGCACACGTACAGAAGATGCTGCTTCATTACTCATCCTGTCTGAGGCTCAGATTGGCCCTGTATACCCATACTGCCTCCCTGCAGCGCGCTGAGGAGAACACACTTTCCTCCTCCTTTGTTTCCACAGCATATATTAATGAGTTTAGTAGCAAACTCCCAACACCAGGTGATTCAATGACGGCTCTATATGGATCAGATCAGAAGGTCTCACATCAGAGGAGATTCACGCTTAAATAAGACAGTGTGCACTAATGCACAAATGTTATGAAATATAACCTTCGGTCACACACTGTGTTTGATGCTCTGGTTAACTTTGATTTTCGTTCTTCAAAAAAAAAAAAAAAAAAAAAGGCCCCGTGGGTGCCATGTTTCTATTTCACTACAAATTATTATAAAAAGCTTCTTAACAGAAAGTGACATGATAAACATTGTAATTTTGGATTACTTTATCATATTTCAGTAAGCCACAACACATTAAATGACAAGATTTACAGCACTCTACTCACGGAAACACAAGTGGGTACTTTTTACAATTAAAATGAAGCATTTTGGGAAGTTAGTCAAATCACATTACATAACATAACACACTGACCCAAATATAACAATCATAAAGACAGGAACAACAGAATGTGTTTTCCTCCATCTAAGAGGTGAAAATATGTTAAATTGTTCATATAACTGTTAAAAGAATATTCCTGGTTAAATACAAGTTAAGCTCAGTTGACAGCATTCACAGTAAAACATTGATTACCACAAAAAAAGTATTTAAGCCCATCCCTTGTTTTTTTGCTAAACGAAAAAATACTGTGAGGCACTTTCAGTGGTTACAAAGGAAATGAGGCATGAAGAAAGGCAGGAAATGAAGTTTTGGAGGATTTAAAAAGCAGAAAATTGAAGTTTATTGTAGTGTCATGTGTGTGATATGTTTTAGTTTAATTTAATTATATATTTTTTCATATTTTCCCGCCACTAGTTTGCTTCTATGGTTATTGGAATTAAACACCTGTTTCAGGTTCTGTTCATTAGCTTCCCATGTGCATTTAAACCCTCTATTCATTAAGTTCTTTGTTTGGTGTCGTCTATGTTATATGTGGTTATTTTGTTAAGCTTCCTCTTGTGATCTCCTGCATGTTCTTTTGTTGGAATTTTTTGATTAAAGGCTGTTTTCGTAAATTCTCCATCATTGTGCAATACAGCCAAGAAACAAAGAAAGAAAGAAGGGACAAATCAAAATGACTTTTTATGATGATAAACATTATGCCACAAATGCTGTCAATTGAGTTGAACAAGTACTGAACCCAGAATATCCCTTCAAATTATGCAAAAAGAGTGGAAGTGCAGGTTTATCATAATATCACAATGATAGTTCCATATAGATTTAATACTTATACAGGGCAGTGCGACCGCACCAGGTCCTGTGCTTGAGGGGGCCCTGCAGCAAACAGAATCCACCCTACCTTGCACTGGTAAGCCATATGTAAAATATTTTAAAAACATAATCCTGATAAGCCAAACACAGCAACACAAGTTCAACCAAGGGCCTGAGCTCCAACCGATGTATCCATGCTTTTTAAATTCTGTTTTCATTTAAAATGTTGCTTTCTGTGTCATATCCTCCGTTTATTTGTCAAATTGGGGGTGAATTGGATGACATGGCAATCTAATCACAATTACAACACAGATTGTGCTACATAATTAAATCTCACAGTTAGAATTAAACCACTCTGATTGACCAAAACTTTGGGTAATTAGTGTTCCTTCAAAGACTTTTGTTTGTTGTTCCGAAAAGCTATTTGGTTCACTGCCAAGCGAGATATTAAACACATCAGCATGTCCACTCAGGGGACACGGTTCTTTTTTCAAACTTCTAATGAAACCGGCCATGGAGCTTAACTACAGCAAACATAAGTAACTATGTCAGCAAGAACAGAAAATCAATACTTTTCTGCAACAGGCCAGAGGGTCCTGATCTGCATAACCAAAATCAAAGCACTTTACCACAGCTAGCTATTAGGAAAGTATTCCCGTATATCCAAAATTCTTTAAAACATAGTGTATCTATTAAAATGAACTAACATTCAACTAACAAATTGTGGAACATGGTGTGCTTTTTAGGGCCCGAGCACCGATGGTGTGAGGACCCTCTTGGAATTGCTCTGTTTATTATTATTATTCTTCTCCGCATTTAATTGCATTTTTGAGGGCCTAAACATGCTCGAAAACTCACAAAACTTTGCACACGCGTCAGAACTGGCGAAAATTTACATCTGATATAGGTTTCAGAATTGGACGGGGCAAAATGGCTCGATAGCGCCACCTATAAAAGTTCAACGGAGTGCGCCTCCCGCAACGTTCCACGTACGTGCACGAAATTCGGTACATACATGTAATCACCTAATACCTACAAAAAAGTCTCTTGGAGCATAGCCCTAAACACAACAGGAAGTCAGCCATTTTGAACTTCCTCTCAGATTTTTGTGCAGTTTTTGCCATTTTCATGCCTCGTACTTTAACGAACTCCTCCTACAGTTTTAATCTGATCATCTTCAAATTTGGTGAGTGTAATCTTAAGGCCTTTGCGACGTTAAATTGCGAAGATCTTGAGTTTTCGTCGAAGGGCGGGTCCTCGGCGGCCTGACAAATTTCGATGTTTCGCCATGAAACAGGAAGTTGCTGTAACTCAGGCATGGAATGTCCAATCTGCCCCGAACTTCACACGTTTGATAAGCGTTCTGTCCTGAACACATGACCATGCTCATATTCAGTTATAGTCATAGCGCCACCTGCTGGCAACAGGAAGTGACATGTTTAACACTGTTATGGACTCCTAATAACATATAAAAAAGTGCCAGCAAGTGCTAAACATGCTAACAACATACTAGAAGCATGCTAAAACATGCTAGCAAACTCTTAGCTAAGTGCTAAAGCATGCTATTTTTGCAATTAAATAGGAATTTGCTGTAACTCAGGCATGGAATGTCCAATCTGCCCCAAACTTCACACTTTTGATAATCGTTCTGTCCTGAACACATCTACATGAGAATATTCAGTTATAGTAATAGCGCCACCTACTGGTAACAGGAAGTGTCATGTTTAACACGTTGATGCCATTCTAGCAACATGTTAAAAATGCCATTGACTTCTAAACATGCTAGAAACATGTTAAAACATGCTAGCAATACTTAGCTAAGTGCTAAAGCATGCTAATTCAATGAAACAGGATGTTGTTGTTACTCAAGAAGGCAATGTCCAATCTGCGCCAAACTTCACACTTTTGATAAGCGTTCTGTCCTGGACACATGACCATGCTCATATTCAGTTACAGTCATAGCGCCACCTGCTGGCAACAGGAAGTGACATGTTAAACACTGTTGTGGACTCCTAATAACATATAAAAAAGTTCCAGCATGTGCTAAACATGCTAACAACATACTAGAAACATGTTAAAACATGCTAGCAAACACTTAGCTTAGTGCTTAAGCATGCTAATACTGCAATTAAATAGGAATTTGCTGAAACACAGGCACGGAATGTCCAGTCTGCCCCAAACGTCACACGTTTGATAAGAGTCATGGCCTGAACACATCTACATGAGAATATTCAGTTATAGTAATAGCGCCACCTACTGGTAACAGGAAGTGTCATGTTTAACACGTTGATGCCGTTCTAGCAACATGTTAAAAATGCCATTGACTTCTAAACATGCTAGAAACATGTTAAAACATGCTAGCAAAACTTAGCTAAGTGCTAAAGCATGTTAATTCAATGAAACAGGATGTTGTTGTTACTCAAGAAGGCAATGTCCAATCTGCGCCAAACTTCACTCTTTTGATAAGCGTTCTGTCCTGAACACATGACCATGCTCATATTCAGTTACAGTCATAGCGCCACCTGCTGGCAACAGGAAGTGACATGTTAAACACTGTTGTGGACTCCTAATAACATATAAAAAAGTTCCAGCATGTGCTAAACATGCTAACAACATACTAGAAACATGTTAAAAAATGCTAGCAAACACTTAGCTTAGTGCTAAAGCATGCTAATACTGCAATTAAATAGGAATTTGCTGTAACACAGGCACGGAATGTCCAGTCTGCCCCAAACTTCACACGTTTGATAAGAGTCATGGCCTGAACACATCTACATGAGAATATTCAGTTATAGTAATAGTGCCACCTACTGGTAACAGGAAGTGTCATGTTTAACACGTTGATGCCGTTCTAGCAACATGTTAAAAATACCATTGACTTCTAAACATGCTAGAAACATGTTAAAACATGCTAGCAATACTAAGCTAAGTGCTAAAGCATGCTAATATAATGAAACAGGATGTTGTTGTTACTCAAGAAGGCAATGTCCAATCTGCGCCAAACTTCACACTTTTGATAAGCGTTCTGTCTTGAACACATGACAATGCTCATATTCAGTTACAGTCAATGCGCCACCTGCTGGCAACAGGAAGTGACATGTTAAACACTGTTGTGGACTCCTAATAACATATAAAAAAAAATGCCAGTAGGTGCTTAACATCCTACCAACATACTAGAAACATGCTAAAACATACTAGTAAACACTATAAGTACTAAACCATACTATTACTACAATTAAATATGAATTTGCTGTAACTCAAACATACAATATCCAATCTGCCCCAAACTTCACATACTTGATAAAAGTCCTGCACTGAACACATCTACAAAGCAATATTCAGATATATAACCCCACCTACTGCCAACAGAAACTGAACTGGTTAACACAGTAATGCAGTACTAACCACATACCTATTGTGTACTAAGCATGCTAAAAACATACTAAACATGCTAGCAACTACTATATACTGTATACCTCCTTAAATGCACATTGCCCAACCATGCTCTGTCTTCCTAAAGCCAACGAGTGACGATGGCACGGGTGCGAGGGCCCTTTCATCGCTGCTTGCAGCTTTAATTAAAATTGCTTTGTGAGCTCTGTTTAAACAGGAAAGTATCAAGGGATCAGATTGATTTAATTCAATTTTTGCTGTTGTTGTTTCTATTTACATGGAGCAGGTTGCTACCTTGTGGACGCTGACATGTTGACATCAGATGAACAATTAAGTCATGTTAATACTCCTATAATAGTACTCTGAATATTATTATTGATTTCACCTAGTTTCTAAAAAGCACATCTAAACCAAGTCATATAACAACAAACACAATACAGACACAACGTAACACTGGAGCGAGTCACGCACGTAAGAAAAAGGGTGAAAAAGAACAGAATAAAACATTAACAGCTCTGGGGTGAAGAGGCAGCAGTTAGTAAACAACCTTCACACATCCACACCATTAAGTGTCAGTATAATGTCTTACTGAGACTAATGACACTAGTGAGACAAAGGATGCATCTCAATTAACTCACTAGTTCAGTAGTCAGGGCACTGATCAAGGAGTCGGTCATTATAAGGGTGGTCTCTCAATCGCAAAATTATTCTAGTGCACTGGAATGTTCACTCCCTAAAAAATCCCACAATGCACCGCAAAAACCAGGGAACATCTATTCTCACTATGATCCCTTAACGGAAATTACATCACATTTCTGAAGCGCAATTAAATAATTTGTTTGCCCATGCATATAATCTTTAAGATATTATGTTAAACTTATTTGGTTTGCTATCCACTGATGAGGGGCTGAGGCTCGATGAAGCAGCTTCAACTCGAGCTCTGATCCCCAGTGACTAAATATAGCATAATGATTACATAGGGCAAGGTACCTAAGATTAAGGTGAAGTTTGGGGAGGTGGAGGGATGCTGGATCAGCTAGAAACAGAGGTATGCAGCTGATTATATACTCTGGCTGTTGATTGAAAGATTAAAAGCTCGATCCTCCCTTATGTTTAATAACTTCATAATATAAAATGCACAAGCCAACTCAATAAATATAATGACGCGCTATTTGAAAAGACAAACCGTTTTGTAAAAAAAAATTTATATGTCAACATAAACACACATCGCTAGACAGGCTGTGAACACATCTAGTTAACATTTATAATTAATATGCTGTAAAATGCTGTAAGGATATGTAACAGAACAATGTGTTTAAACAGCATAAAATAATATCAAAAAGATATAGGTTCTTTTTGTTGATTAACAAAAAGTTGATTGATTGTTGATTAATACCAGTGGTAACATTTTACATAGTCATGTTGCAGAAACTTTAGTAATCACTGTCCCAATGTGTAGTAAACCAGGGTCCTTACCTTTGCCCGGATTCGTGTACACAATATACTGATTCACTTGATCTGGAGCAAGGAAACTGATTGAGACGCACACTATGTCTCCCTCTTTGAACAAACTCTAGCAGATATTGAGCAGACAGTCTACTAATACTCTAATGACTGGTAGTTAACATGTAGTTGCAAAGTTACTTATAGTTAGTAGAATATCTAAAGTGGGCTATTGAAATAAAGTCTTACCATAGTCTGTATCTACAGTAAATGCACTGCTGACATGTTTGTTTTTATTTGGTGAACAGTAACATGTACAGTCATGGTTTCCTTCACATTTCAAACCCTCAGTGGAATTTTACAGAAAGGCCCTAAGAAGAAAAAACAGACAAGTACAGATAGTCTCTGACTGGTATCTCACTTCAGATGGTCCCTGTTATCACTGAGAGGCAGTGTTGCAGTCACTGCACATGGTGACTCTAACTGAAAAGGATAATCATTTCTGCCCTTTCCACCATTCAAATCAACATTAAAAAAATCTATTAAACTAAAACATCTGCCTTAAATATATATATTGTCCAAACAGAAAAATAAATCCTGGCTGGTTGTGTAATATCTCTATGCCTAATCACATTGCAATATTCATCTTGTTGTTCGTGACAACAATGACAACAACAAAACACAGTAATATAAAAGCAACCGAGGGCACATCTGATCTGACAAAACACCAAAGAGCTGCTTATGTTCATGCGGTTTTATGAAATGCACAGTAACAGTGCAGGCAGAAAAGAAATGAATCTGACAAAAACATGAAACAAACGATTGATTCCATGAAGCCCAAATACATGCAAATTATTTGACCTCTATCACCTCCAGGTGATGTAACGCAGTGTTCTGCAGCCAAGTACCAGCTCTGGCAGTGTTAGTAAAATCGTAGCAGAATGTGGGATGTTTCTTTTTCCTCATTTGTCTATCTACACAAACAAGAGCTCCAAAACTGGTAAATAAAAAAACACTCTCTTTTTTTCTATTCCACACAAATTCAAACAGATGTCCTTTTGGAAAAGCTGAACACAAACACAACCTGATACCCAGTCTTCCTGCAAAGCCTCTTTATTACATCCATGTGAATGATTTGTGGCCAAGCACAGAGACTACATTGATCTCAGAGTTGCCACCAAACAACTGATGTTTTCCCACTCAGGCACATATAAAACACAACCAGGCGACTCGGCCATTTCCACTCAAATCTAGTCATATCAATCCTGCGCTATTACTGCAGCCTGGAGACAAACTGAGCAACTGTTGCAGAGATAAATGCAGAGTTGTTGCTTTTCCTCATAATAATAGAAGCTATGGTCCAGCTGTGGGCTCTGGGGTTATTATATATAATCGTTGTCCAGCACTAATATATATATGTGTGTACGTGTGTGTGTGTTTGTGTGTTACGTGTGTGTGTTTGTGTGTTACATTATGTCTCTATAAATTATACTTACTGATGTAAAATGCAAGTGGACTACTGCAATATAGTATTATAGTAAGAATGCAGTATTACAGTATAGTGAAAATGGTCTGATTACATAACTGTTCTATAAACTTTTGAATGATTGAGGACAAGGTTGTTCTCCCAACATTCGGCAGTACCTTATGACCCACCTCAGCCTTAAGGTCATGACTGAGAACATGGTCCTCAATAGTGGCCTTTATTTCATCAGAAACATGTTCCCAATCTTGGCCTTTTCTACCTCTTTTTCACGGTTTTGCCTCTGTACCCTTCCACCATGCATCCTTACTTCTCTTCTTCTTCCTGGCTGTTGACCCTGTTTGTTTCCTTGTTGTTCTTCCATTGTCAGAATTTGCTACACTGTTTTGTGCTCTGTCTATATACAGTTGTAATCGAAATTATTCAACCCCCATTGCAAATTAGGTTTACTGGCAAAATGTACTGCAATGGACAAATCAAACAAAAGTAATTGAAATAGCTCAACATAACAAATGCCTCATATGTTTTCCCCAAATTCAACTGAAAATTCAACTTTCAATGAATTTCAGTCTCAAAATTATTCAACCCCCCGAATAAAATCCCTCACAACAGCACACATCTGCAAAACATGTGTTGTCTCAAGCAAACCTGATGCAACTAATCAAGGGCTTCATTAGTTGCACCAGGTTTGCTTGAGCTTGAACACATGAAGTATCTGAACTGGCTAGGTTTGTTGAGTGTCACGTTTGACTGCATGTTAGAAATATAGATAGGCCTAAGTCAAAAGAATGGTCCAAAAAGTTAAGAGAAGATATCAAGTTCCTTCACAAAAAAGGAACAGGATACAAATAGCGAAGGCATTAAATGTTCCTAGAGACACAGTTGAAAGCATAGTTCGAAAGTTCAAAGTTAAAGGAACAGTTTACACTATACCCGGACGGGCAGAAAAAGGAAGCTATCAATGGCTGCAACCAGATGTCTGAGAAGGCAGCTTCAGAAAAAACACTGTTCCTTTAACTTGACAGTTTATGACAATAGTTTAACCATTTTGCATTTAATGACTTATGCAATTAACTAATGCCTAAATGTTTTGAGGGGTAAGACTATGGAACCAGTATAATATACAATATTTTGATCAACATGACATAATCAATGTAGGAAACAGCAGACAACTGTATGTAATCAATTGCGTGAATGTACCAAAGCATTTGCAATTTGTTCAAAAGAATGAGAAATTGCTTTTATGAGGCGCACAAGTGACTAAATGATGTGGAGGTTGAACATAGTTTTGAGAATTTCAGTTGTGATCTGATCTGAGAAACACATCAAAGTGTTTTTTTAAACACAAAAAAGTCAGAGACGAAAAAGAGTCTGTTATTAGCAGCTATGCCAGAGGATTTAATTACTTTGTGTATCTTAACTGTGTTTCGGCCCAGTGCCCCAGAGCCTATAGCTCTGATAATAATGTAGTGATGTGTGTTCTCACCTAAAGGCATCATAGGAGATGTGTTTTTATCAGAGAAACTAGGGTTGAATCTCTGGGCAGCTGTGATCTTTTGAGATACAAGAGTTTATTTTTCTATGAAAAAAATAATGTAACTTTAAAAGGACAAAACTTCCCCCTAGTCCCCCCCCCCCCCCCCCCCCCCCCCCAAAAAAAGAGCATTAACTGAAACCTTGCACAATACCAAACTTTTAAATAACTTATAATGTATTGCATGATTTCTAAACTAATACATTTTGACATATGCATCACATAACCAGCTACATAAAGACAGCTTTTCTAATACAAAAAAGTAGCTCGCTTGGTATACTGTACTTGCAACACAGAGCACTCAGGTATGGAAACACGAGGCCTGTGAAACACAAGTCATGATAAAAGATATCAAAGACTTGTAGAAGCAAGCTAAAATGGCATGGTTGCTTCAGCAAATATGTATTTTTTCGCACATTTGTTTATTATTAACAGCAAAATCAATCACAAATGTATTGTTTGATTCCAAAGATGAGTCTATTGGCTGTTTAGCTATTTATTAGTGTTTACAAAATATTTCAATTATGAATTTAAAATGAAATTTTGTGTTTTGCATCAGTTTGTCATTAGGTAGTACTTTATTTAACTTGAGGTTAAACATTTACCACCGAATGTAAATAATATACTTCTGCTGACCCCCCTGTAAAAATGTCCCCCTGCCCATTTGCTTCTGTATTTATTTATTTCAGCTGAAGACTTGAAACAGCAGTGTAAGCAGCGGATGAAATGGTTAATGCTTGCAATGGTATGTCTTGTTATCGAAAGTAGGTATTTTTTCTTAATCAAGATAAATGCATTCTGAAATTTAGAGGCAAAACATCTTTTAGCATGAAAGTAAAATACCTTTGAAATAATTATCATCTACTGTCTAAAATAATCTACTGCATTTTGGCTTGGATATTTTTTTTTTCCTGGAAATGAAACAGCAACAATGTATTCTGTCACAATTTTCTTGTGGCCTCCTCCAATGATCTGGTAGTTAGACTGCTCCATCCTCCATGTCCAAAGGAGACGGGTCATGTCCCAGGGAGAATCTAAGCATTATTGGAGGGAGATTTGTACTTCCTAACTGCTATTCGATTATGAGTTTGACTCTGAATGGTTATTACCCATTGGTTCAGTCATGTCGTTGTCAAGATGACTCCATATATGAACACCAGAAAAAACCTGGAGTGCAAAAGTAAGTGTCACGTGTAGATGAACATTAGTGATGGGTCATTCATGAATGATCCGTTCATTGCGTGTGTCACATGGCAAATTAACCAAAGACTCGGAAGGTAAATTAAATATTTATGTTCCCTGTAAATTATCTTTGGCTACATTAATGATTTCTTAATTCAAAATACGATCAAGATTGTGTAGGTGGATGTTTTTGGGAAATTTGGCTTTTAAAAGTATAATATTTAAAGCCACTTAAATGAACGAAATGACTCGAATAAAGATTCGTTCATTTTGATGAACAAGATCGAACGAGAGAGTCAGTAAAATGATCCGAACCAACACCAATGAACATGCATGAATCAAAGATAAATAAAGTATTTTAAATAACCAAGGAGAACACTCAGGAGTATCAGAATCACAACTACACATAAACATAAACAATATTGGACAAATAAAAAACAGGAAACAAGGGTATTTAAAGCAGGGAGATAATGAGTAGAACAGAAAAGGTGTGAGTAAATTAATCAACAGCCAGGGAAACTAATTAGGCAACAGATAAAACAGATAGACGATAGAAACAGATAGAAAACAAAGCTAAAACAGGACATAACCGTTACAGTAAGAAACAACGCATTATTTTGTGTAATTATATCAATTAATGCTTTATTTATTTATTTTTTTGAAGCAGAGTGCTGCACTTTAAAAAAAATAAAATAAAAACTGAGGCCAACTCTTCTATATTATGAGCTTATTCATGCTTTTATCCTAGAGGTCACATGTCCCAATCCTCATGTTTTGGAGAATGGAGAGGCGATTCCATATAAAGTGAGGTGCTATGTAAATGACACAAACACTTACTCGTGTCATTCCTATTATATGTCCCATGGCTCGGAGATCTGGGTTTCCAAGCCTAATGGGAAGTGGAATGGAAACACACTAATTTGTGGAAGTTACTGTAAGTGAGTAATCACCATTACTTTGTAAATGTGCAGCTTCCATTAACTAATCTGATTTAAAAATGCTAATTTACTTCCTGGTATAAATGTCTCCTGCCCTTGGTTCTTGGGTTCAGATTTAAAAAAAAATACTTTGTATTGATGTGTGATGTGTGTTTTGTTCCGTTTTTATCTGATGTCAATGGTTCATCACAATTTTAGCAGAAATTTCTCTCCTGCCTAGATCAGGGGTTTTCAAACGGAGGTCCATAGATCTTCAATTCTGTTTGTCTCTTTGTTACTGTCTCACAGCTGAGCACTGTCCTAATCCTAGTGTTCCCCTGGTAGAAGTTGAACAAGCCACATGTTTAACATTGACGACAAAGTCATGTATCACTGTGACAATGAATTGACCTTGATTGGTTCCAAAGAACAAGGGTGTCAGGATAGTGGCAATTGGTCAGGAACAGATTCACAATGTTACGGTCATCATGTGCTTTGTATGGACTTGAATTCTCGAAAAACGTCCCATGCTATTGCTAATCCGGACGTCGACGTCACTTCAGTGGTTTGGGAAAAGCACGTAAAAGTCCTGGCAGAAAGTGTTGCATAAGGATGTAGTGTAACGACGCCCAGTTCCAGGAATGCACTAATATTTTTTTGGTAGTACCAGTTTGCAACAATTATTAGTTAACACTAAGTTGTTAACACTTCAGAAAAAAATATAATTCGTTGTTACACTGCATCCTTATGCATCTCTTTTTGCCAGGACTTTTACGTGCTTTTCCCAAACCACTGAAGTGACGTCGACGTCCGGGTTAGCAGTAGCATGAGCCGTCAGGCAAGTGTTATTAAAATAAACTCCTGATGTACTTACAAACTTTTCGTTTGGCTCGTGGTCATGGTGCCAAGGACCCTAGGTTGATTTTACTCCGAACCATCCCTTTAATCAAATGTTCGGTAGTAGCTTTAGAATGGAAAAGAACGTTCAATTAGGGATTTAGGGTTAAGGGATTTAGGATGCAATTTAGGGGCAACTGTAGTGGGTTGATTAGTGTGGGGTAGATTCAGTGAATAACTGTACTGGAGTAGTTGATAAGTTTAAGAGTTGGGTTAAGAGTGGGAAAGTGGTAATGGGGCAATTTAGTGAGTATGTAGTAGTTACAATAAATGGGACAGTTGTAGAGAGGCTACAATAAAGTTGGTGTGGTGTGTCTAGCTTAAATAGTGTAGGAGTAGTGGCATCGGAAAACAATCCCAATAAACAAAAATACAGTACTCACATTGGAATTTTGAATGATGTGCAGACATCTCGGATGGCTCCCTCCCCTTGTTCTTTGACGATCCTCACTATTCTCTCCACTACAAAGAACATCGAGTTCCATCTGGTTGCATTGGGACTTATTAGCTGAAGTTTGCATACATCTTTGATGGTTTCTGCTGCTAAAGTGGATCATGCACTCTTGTTCCATAGTGCCTGGCACTTTGAAAATGCGGCTCTGGACACTTTTTTGTTGGCCTCATTCGAGTTTGCCTAAAGCATCTACCATTGACACCAAATTGAGAAGGTGGCACGTGCAACACTGATGCTTGGGTAAATGATACTCAAAGCCATCACCTACAACAAGCACACTTGCCACTTCTTGGAAGTTAACAACTTCTTCCTCTTCTTGAATCTCCTCCTCATCTCCCTCGCCCGAGTTGCTTAATTCTTCAGTGTAAGTCACATAGTTGTTTTCATCTTGGTCTCCATAAATGCGGAATGCTTTTAGAAAATTCCACCCATTGTCAGTCATTGTTCTAACAATCTTATCACGGATCTGGTACTCTGCATGGATGTCGTTTAATGCAGCCGCTAAAACGTCAAAAGTGTGGGAGTCTTTTAACTGCCTACATGCTAGGGCTACTGAGCGCCTGTCTAAACTGTCAAGATCAAGCCAGTGAGCTGTTATGCCAATAAAGCTGCACCTTCTGGTGGTCCAGCAGTCTGTGGTGGTTGCGATGTTTTCCACCTCACTCATTGACGCAATCAATTTCTTCTTCATAGATTTTGTAGCTTCGGCTATACTTGATCGTAGAGTGGGGCGTGACATGATGGTGGCATTGGGTTGGAGGTCCTGGATCAGGTCTTTGGATGCTTGTAGGTCAACCACACTGAATGGTTGAAGGCCTTCAACAGCAAATTTTATCACTGCTTTGTTTATGTTCACTTGTGACACTCGCTTGCTAGACATATCCAACTTGAGCTGCTTGCTAGTACCGGCAGGAGGATTTCCGTGACACTTTTATCTTCTGTGAGCTGTTATGACTCTGAGTCAGTTTAGAGTAACTCTCTAATAGATGGGGATGCTTTCTCTGCAAGAAAGATACAATGATTTAATAAATGTGCATTTCCATAAGTATAAAACTGTTAATAACAACCAAATAGCCTACATGTGGCTTGCCAGCTTTATTGAAACATGGTCCAAGTTATCATTGCAGTGATAGCTAAGTTAGCTACACTGTTAGACTTTTCTGTAATTTCTACAGTTATTTACTTTAAATCCCCCAGTATTATACTGCTATTTCTTTTTACAGTAAATAACTGTGATTCCCACTGCATCATGGGAATTTTCTGTGACGTCTAACACCACATACAGAGACTTACTGTATTTTTTTTATTTGCTGTATACTACTGTATTTGACGTAACGGTCTCTCTGGCTGGCACCATTCCATCGTACTTTTTATTTCCTAATTTTTGCCTTACACCGCGTGTCTACAACGCTATAATAGCCAGAGGCTGTCTAGACACATTGAAGCGCCGGACCATTAATACAAAATACAAACCTGTTTGTCCCTTGTCAGAAATAGCGCGAGCGCTTGGACTCGAAGTACGTCAGAAATATAACGGTATATCACTATACACTGTTTGGGATTTGTTGTGTCGCGCCGGAGCATCCAGTGTAATATCACTGGGGTCTGACTGTCTTTTGTTGGATCGCGCCGCTCGTGTCTGGCCCGGGGTAGAGACGGAATTCACTTCACCGAGAGAGAGACCAGTAAGCAAGGTAAAAAACATTCTGTGTGTGTTGACAGGATTGTGACCAGTTTAACCTATGTTATAACATTAGCCTACTCGTCAACATGGCGGTAACGAACTTAACCATGGTAAACTGCGCTAACGTTTCATTTTACATACTTTGTTAGATTATTGAATTGTCGAGTTAAAAATATGCCAACGAGCAACGCTTAGTTTACATTAACAATAAATTAAACTAATGTGAAATTCTGTTTTGGTTGTAGATAATGTTGGCCTACTGATGAGAACCTTTACAGTGTTAGCATTAGTTTGCAAACTATAACATATTATAGTTTTTTTTTATTTTATGAAATTTAATATTTACTAGCATTTTTATATGTGTTTAAAGGCAACTGCAACAAAGCGCCAATTCGCGCCAGTGACTTCTAGCAAGTTTCCGGAGGTAGGCCATTTGTGATATATTTCGAGATAAGTTTGCTGAAATGATTAGCAATATGTGAAAAGTGCTTTGGAGCCACTGGTGCAGACTAGGTAGCTTACAATATCTTATAAAATCTCTATAAAATTGGCTAACTTTATATCAAATAAGTGACCTTTGCATCATGTCTAACTTTATATTTATTACACAGCAATTAAACCAATCAGAAGATGGACCATTTTCTTTGTTCAGTCTCACCAGATTAAATGTATCCAGGTAAGCACTGTAGAAAAACTCTCACTAATTCATTAATACCAAATCTAGCATTTTAACAACTTTATAAACAAGTTTATATTTTTGCATTATTTTGATATTTTATTAGGCAGAATACTCTCTACCTTTGCAGTCCCACCTGAACAGGAAGGTCCTAATATCAGCACACAGGTGGGTTAACTACTGTAGGAAGGAGAAGGATCATCACTCAGTGATTTCTTGCATGTGTCTTACTGTGTATTTGTCTCAAACAGGAACCCCTTCACTGCAGACAAGCTGAAATGGGCTCAAATCATCGATTTCAGTCTTTCTCTCTATGGATCTCAGCATTTTTGGACAGAATTTAGGATTTGTAAGTATTAAAATTTAATCTGGCATAATTTAATTTAGTTCTTTTGTATGCTATTTATTGACAAAAGCTGTTTACAAATATATATTCTTAAGTTTTTGTGAAAATAATAATAAAAATGTAAAAAAGGAGGTTAAAAATAATTTGACACTAATATTCTCTCTCTCTCTCTCTCTCTCTCTCTCTCTCTCTCTTTCTCTCTTTCTCTCTCTCTCTCTCTCTCTCTCTCTCTCTCTCTCTCTCTCTTTCTCTCTCTCTCTCTCATATAGTGTTGGAACCGGGATCTCCACTGAAGGACTGAGTACTGTACATCTGTGTTTGTGGACACGCATACAGACCAGGGAACATTCTGATGTTGTCAATCAAGTTCTGAACAGGAACCAATCTTTGGAGAAGTTCATTTATTCGCAAAGATGGACAAAAACATTGTGTTGGCTTTTTAAAGATTATTTTGATGATGACTTTTCTATGTTGTAGATGGAGGAGTAGACAGTCAGACATTGATAATAACAAGAAATGTTTCTTGAGCATCAAAGAGACTTCTTTCAAAAACATTAAGACAATTAAATACTTCTTTTGGCCACCAGTGTACATGAATCCAACACATTTTTGTAAATAAGTGAAATTATTTTGAAGGTGGGGTTATGTGTCGTGTATTGCGAAAAGAACTGTGTTTTGTCCTGTGTTGGACATTTCCTTTTTGACTGCTTAAAAATGTATTTATATTCTGCAGTTTTATGAACGTAATGGTTGATATTTCATTATAATACTTGTATAAGCTAAACAACCAATGACTCTACATTCATTTTATTAAATGCTAACGTTTTGTTTATGATTTTTAACAATGTGTGCAGTGAAGGACAGCACATAATGTGTTAATTTAACACGTTTACACACCTTTGTGCTAACCTTTCTGAAATATTTACTTTGTTAAAATCATTAACACAATGAATGAGTTAAAATTAACACAAAAAACGTTATCCCTAAACTCACCCATTACTGTAATGTGTCAAAATTCCACACATAATTTCCAGCATTGGCAGACTGTTTATTTTGTGATATATATGAAATGTTTTAAATGTAAAAAATAGTATTTTGTGATAGGGAATTAAATAAATCTATGTAGGATAAAAAATAAAATTAATCATATATCAAAATTATGAAATCTAATTTATATTTAGTACAAATAAAAAAGAATAATTACAGTTGTGTACTGATTAGCTTCGTTTTTACAGTAATGCACCTTATTACACAATTACAGTACCATGTACTGTAAAACTGATATACGGTTTGGTACTGTAAATCTTAATTACAGTAACTTACTGGCAACAGTATTGCCAGTATAAGTTACTGTAAAAACCCCTTGAAAAGTCTAACAGTGTAACACTGTGTTTCCCAAAGGGTGTGCTGCCTCACACTCGTGTGATGAAAGAGCTGACCAGGTGTGGCGCAGGAAAATTCCATATTTGCGTTTAAAAAAAATAATTTTAATGTAAGTAAAGTAACAAAGTATTTTTACTTTGTTACCTACCACCACTGTGTCTGTGTGTGTGTGTGTGTGTGTGTGTGTGTGTGTGTGTGTGTGTGTGTGTGTGTGTGTGTGTGTGTGTGTGTGTGTGTGTGTGTGTGTGTGTGTGTGTGTGTGTGTGTGTGTGTGTGTGTGTGTGTGTGTGTGTGTGCTCGCACATACAGATGTATGTGTCACATGCAAACTTGTTCACAAATGATTCACTTTCCAAGTGGAAGCCACAGTCAGGGTGCAGTGATTTGGAGGTGGAAGGAACAACTCATCTCTGGTCGTTACCCGCAATCAGCTCTGAGACGAGCGCAGTCACACTCTTCTCCCACACTCCCCATGGGAGTACAAGCACAGTGGGATGAGAAAACCAGGTCCCCTGAAGGGGGTCTCGAACACACCATCTCTCACAGCCTGAAGTATAAAGACTGACACACCAGGACCCATTACATATTAAAATAGAACACAGAAAGAGATGCAAAGCAAAAGTATTCATTTCCTTTTAACTTTCTTTAAAAAAAAATATTGTAACGAATAGGTTGCATTATGAAAACCAAATTTCCTCACCCCTTGCTGATATATCATTAATTAGTGAAATCTTTCCATGAAATAATCATATTGGGAATCAAGCACACAGCAAAGGTTGCATAAAGCTCTCTTTCTCCATCAAACACACACAAAAACACGCACAAACACACCTCATTTCCCCCAGACAAAAGGATTAGTCTACAGAGCATGATAAGGGTGACTGCACTAGGGCAACCTCTTCCTATTCTCTGACAAAGACACACACACATTTCACTCTAGCTCTGTCTCTCTCATTTCACACTTCTGTGTCTGTCTGATGGTGTCCAAACATCCTCTGGCTCTTTCTGTTCATTCCAATCCTTCTGAGACATACAACCCGTACACACTCACAGTGTCTGACACATATTGTGAGCTTAAACCACAGACCACAGGTGATCATCTCGCCTTGAAAAATGTCTTTGTTAAAAAGATTACTGGTGTTTTCTCTTGGTGAATTTTTGAGCTCAGGTTTGAGACTTGCTTCTGGCTCCGGCAGGTTTGGCTCGTTAACTTGTGACTCGACAGGAAGTTACATTTCTGAAGAAAGTTACATTGACGGTACGTTCACACGGGGCGTCAGCGTCAACGATTCCCATTGACTTTGAATGGGTGACGTCAAGCGTTGCCGAAAAGAATTGTGGATCCGTCGGCGGCGCTTCACTGGCGTTGCTCGCGGCAGAAGTTGAGAATTTTTCAACTTCTGCCGCGAGCAACGCCAGTGAAGCGCCGCAGACGGAAGCGTCAGCCAATCAGGATCGCTCTATGCAAATACAGTAGCCAGGCGGCAGCCAATCACGACAATGAAGCTTGTTGTTGAGTTCCTGTCTAATTTCATTGGCTGACGCTGCTATGACCATGGCGTCAGTGCCAAACTTCAGCCACGCCTTCCGTCAAGCGTTGACGCTGACGCCCCGTGTGAACGTACCGTTAGGAAGGACTTGACAGGAAGTTAAATTAAGCACCATTTGATTTGGTTCATTTCATCACAGAACACTGGCACACTCACCCAGACAATACAAGAACAAGGTGTATGAAACAGCAAGTTCCTGCACAAATTTGCACAACACACACACAAGAATACACACCAGATGTGTCTAGCCTATAAGCTGATTTTTGGATTGTACCTAGAATTCTGTAAGTGTTGTGGGCAAGGAAAAGTGGAGCAGAGATCAGCCTCTCTCACACTTTGAGCAAACACTTTCAGATGAAGAGCACATTTACGAAGCAACACTTTGGCATTCAAATAAAGTCTCCATCTGCCATGTCATCAATTAGAGTTGCATTCTGTCCCGTTTTCCCAGCAGACACACTAATAATATACATTAAGCAGCACACGGTGAGGGATGAAATTAGCGTTAGCCCAATTCACAGCCTGTCCAATCGCAGAGATATTTGCATACTCGGGAAGGTCTGGTTTGCAAGAGCGGCCCCTGTGCTAAATAGATAAGGACATTAAAGCACCGGTGAGCCAAGGCTCACTCCCTCTTCCCTCATTAATATTTTCAGGCCTTTTCATCTCTTGGCTGAACCGTGTATCTGGGGAGAGAAGTATTAAACTTATCTTCACAATTACCACTGAACTCTGAGAATTGTATCAATTCTCAAAGTAATATAGTGCTGGGTTTCCGGAGAATTCTCTTGAGCTTTTATGCACATTCCCGGACAATAATACGACGGTATGCAGCAACAGGAAAGTATTACAGAGAGGATCACTTCATTACTCTAAACTCCCATACTGCTCTTGCACACTGATTCTACGGCACACACACTACAAGACGGCGCTATAGCCTATGGTCTGTGTGTAGTATTTAGCCTAATGTAATGCAAATGATGCATTTCATTTGACAGAGTCTTGCTCTTCCAGAGTCAATACGACTGTGAATAGCTCCTGGTCTCAGAACACACTCCATCCGAACACCCACTGATTGTGCCTCGGGAACCCTGTTATCTTTGATGTGGAATGCTAAGAAAAAAAGGTTTCTCATTGCTCCAAGCATTTAGTATTTCATGCGTACAAGCACATGTGCATCTGTTGTTTTTAAGTCTGGTGTAAATGTAAAGCTATGCCGCAGATGTGTTTATTTGTCTTTAGCTGCACCCCATTCGGCAGAGATCAGCCAACGCGGTTCCCGATGCCCGCGTGGTGCTAAGACCCCATTTCAAAATGGAAACAAAGCATTAATTAAGCCTTAATCTTTGCAGCCGTGGCTGGGTCTGTTCCTGTTTGCTTATAGCATCATTCAAGGCAGTCTGAGAATCTACAGCACTTCATCTTGCTGTTTTTACTGATTGATTAAAGATGTAACGCTGATGTCAACAATCTGTCATTTCACTCTCTCAGTGCAGCTGGCACCAAAGAACGCTTCTAATCCATCTCTTTAAACGGAACGCAGAAGTTTGTCTCTCTGGCAATGCCCTAAATTGGTTTGTTTATTAGACATCAGGGCACAGGAAATTTGTTAATTTCTCTAATATGGTGTCAGAGACACTCAATTTGTCATGTGTGTTTCCAAATCATCTCTGTTTGTTTTTTGTTTTGTTTGTTTATTTGTTTTTTGGTCCTGTTACCACTCTAATTATCATAACATTTATATGTAATAAAGACTGGACTGTACTTAATGTCACCATGAAATCAAAATTGACAATTATTTTGCTGTATTTATTATGAATTATTTTTCATCATATATATTTTGTGTGTGTGTGTGTGTGTGTGTGTGTGTGTGCCCTAATCTTTAATCAAAATGACTTCCCTTAATTTTTACTTGTTCGAGAAGCCCTTTCACTTGGATATACGTCACAATAGGTACGATTTTTTTTTTTTTTTTTTTTTTGCAACTTCTCCATTTCATGTTGACTCTAAACTCAAAATTAAAGTCATAATTTACTCACCCTTTTACTCAATCCTCCTTTTAAGGAAAAATTCAGAAGACTGTACTGGTCTTTCTTTTCAGTATAGTCAGAATAAAATGAGTTTAAAGCATTTGTTTCATTCGATATAGTTGAGTACACTCACTTTATTGAACACAACAAACTTGTTTCACACTGAATACAGTCTGTGCTGCAACAATAACCATCCTAACAGCACCTTAAGCGTCATAAAAGTGGTCCATTTGACACATGCACAAGTCTTCTGAAGTCATATATTTGTAATACAAACTGACAAAAAAAACTGTTCTAGCTCTTCTTAGTACGCCATACAGTTCATGATTGAAGGGCTCATTTGTGAAGAAAATTTTCATTTCTTCCTCCCTGATTCAGTCATAGTGGGAACATTAGTGATTTTTGAGAGGCATACAAGAGAAATTAGAGCAAAAATCTATAAAATCAAGAACTACCAAATGTTTTGTATAGATATATATTTATAAATATATTTATATACAGTATATATATGTGTGTGTGTGTGTGTGTGTCTGTGTGTGTGTGTGTGTGTGTGTGTGTGTGTGTGTGTGTGTGTGTGTGTGTGTGTGTGTAGGACTGTCAAGTTTTTACACACCAGACAATATATATATATATATATATATATATATATATATAGGCTGGTGTGGAAAAAAAACAACATCTCGGTTACGTATGGGCCCTATCACCTTCGAGTATTAGAAAACGAGCCAATGGTATGAAAATACCATGAGTCTACTGAATTTGCATGGTGAACTCCACCCTACCGCGTGGGTATAAAAGGATTGCATATAAAATCTCGGAGGTAATCTCTTACCTACTGAGGAACCGAGCCTGTGCGCCCCGGCCGTTTCAGCGGTACAGCGGAAGTGGCATGCAGACGTAACATCTCCGTTCTCTCATTCAGGGAACGAGGGTTACATACGTAACCGAGACGTTCCCTTTCAGTAAGTCACTATACGAGTTACGTCAGTGACTGATGAAATGGGGATCCCAAACTAATCTCGCCACTGCGGCTATCTTCCAGTGTCCTGCACAAGCCCCAGCTCCTTGTCGTGATGCTAGAACGAGTGAAGGGCCAGGCTAACGTAAGTATACCAAGGTACACTGATGGAATATGTAACGGTGCCTACCCGCAGGGAGGACTTAAAATACACATATAACCTGACTACGGGATGCATATGGAGAACTCAGAGGTATCCAGCCCGCAGGGTGGAATGTTTCAACCTCGAGATGGCAAGAGGGGTCTTGCCGAGGGAAAGACACGTGCTCGGAGGAGACTTACCATGTGGGGGTTGCCCAACCGGGGAACCATGCACATGGGGACACCTAACTGATCACAAGGGCTGACTAACCAGGCATGCACTCTGGTGATGGCATCAATAGTGCAGGAGGAACTCAGGGTCTATGGAGAACTAATCTGAGTAAAATAGCGCATGTATCCAGTCCATGGAGTGGAATGTCGTAGCAAGCGATGACACCGAGCAGGTCCTACTTACTGGCTACTGGAAGCACGTACACGAGAGGACACTGGCTCTACACGGAGATTGTAGAATCTTGCAAAAGTGTTAGGTGTCGCCCAGCCTGCAGCTCTACAGATGTCTGTTAGCGAGCCAGCTTCCCACCGTAACAGACAAAGAGCAGGTCTAAAGTCCTGAAACACCGCGTTTTGTCTACGTAAGCACAAAGGGCGCCTCCGAGGGCAGCACTTGCAGGTTCACCACCTGATCCCTGAAGGGAGTGGTGGAAACCTTGGGCACATAACCAGGCCGGGGTCTCAAGATGACATGAGAGTTCGAATTCCAGGCACGCTTATTCAACCGAAAATAGCCTGCAGGTCCCCTACCCTCTTGATGGAGGCCAAAGCAAGTCTTCATGGAGAGGTACTTTAGTTCGACTGAGTGCAATGGCTCGAAGGGAACTCTCTGCGGAGCAGATAGAACAACTGCGAGGTCCCAAGAGGGCATATGTGAGCCCAAGAGGTTAAATCCTCCTCGCCCCTCTAAGGCCTGGTTCACACCGGACGCAGAAGAACCCTTCTTGGAGGAATGAGAGCACAGACCTGATCGGGCATTTTCTGGGATCTTCTCGGCGAGAAGAACACATGGTGACGAAGAGGTTCCACTTCAGAGCGTAGGTGTGTCTTGTGGAGAGGGCTCAATCTGAAGTGATGGTAGCCACCACCTGAGGTGATAGGGTACTCAAATCTTCTGTGTGCCTCCAGGACCCACAGGTGCAGGTTCCAAAGATCGGGACGCGGGTGCCAGAGGGTGCCCCGTCTCTGAAAAAGGAGGTCCTTCCTCAGAGGGATTGGCAGGGAGAGGCTGTCACGAGGAGCACCAGTTCAGAGAACCAAGTCCGGGTGGGCCAATGAGGCACAACCAAAAGGACCTGCTCCTCGTCCTCCCTGATCTTGCACAGGACCTCTGCAAGAAGGGTCACTGGGGGAAACGCATACTTGCGGAGGCCCCGCGGCTAGCTGTGCACTAATGCATCCGTGCCGAGGGTCCCGTCGGTCAGGGAGTAAAACCAGCGGCAATGGGAAGTGTCTGAGGAGGCAAACAAATCTACCTGTGCATCGCCGAACTGTTCCCAAATCAGCAAAACCGTCTGGGGATGGAGTCTCCATTCCCCAGGATAAGGCCGTAGTTGCGAGAGCTCGTCGGCTGCACGATTCAGCTCGAGGTCGGTGGCAGTGCGCAGCTCTTGCATGAGCCCCGGGTCAGCCCTGCCCTTGTGCATGTCCCTGAGCACCTTCGCCTGATGGAATTGAAGGATTGTCATGGCATGCAGGGTGGAGGCGGCCTTCCCGGAAGTGCATCAGGAGGTTTGGCGACCCTTTGGCCGCCGCACTGTCGAGGGCAGAGAAGGCGGAGGACGCCGCCCCAGCACTCACCGCCCCCAGGAACCAATCATCCAGCCTTGAGCGCTCAGGGGAGGGCGGCTGGCGCCACTCCAACCCGATGCTCTCAGCTGCCCGAGCAAGCATGGCCATCAGCTCTGGATCCGACTCGGACAACGCTGGCACTCCCGAGGGAGGCAACGCAGCTGAATCCTCATCCCCAGAGGAATCAAGCCCGCCTTGTGATGCTGTGAGTGTCCACCGGAGCCCCGAATGAGACACTGGGTCCCCGAAAGGAACGATGCAAATTCCGCAGACCCATGGTATTTTTATGGTATACCATTGGCTCGTTTTCTAATACACCAAAGTGATAGGGTTCACTAGCGAAACCTCCATTTCTTCAGTCACTGACGTAACTTGTAGTGACTGACTGAAAGGGAACTTGACAGTCCTACACAAAACACTCACCTGAACCCAAATGAATACCTTTGGCCTGAACTGGAACCCAACTGTGAACCAGACCCCATTGTCCCACATCATTGCCTGACCTCAATACAAATGTTTTAACTTCCTTTTTAAGCGAACACTCTTCTTTAAATTGACATGTTTTTCTGTTGTCATTGTCCTGTGCTGAAATGGCCTCCATTTAGCCTGTAGAAGTATCTTCCTGAGGCTCTGGAGCAAACCAGAAAGGTGAAACGTTGACATGAGTGCTGGGGTTTCATTGTTGGCGGGACAGTTAACAAATGACAGCTGTTAATTTTCAGTAGGCTGATCTGGTAATTATGGCCATGATTTATTTTGCGGTCCAGACTGTCTCTGTTAGACAGAGGATACCCTTTAGGGCCTGGCTGGCATTTAGCCTCCTCTCTGTGAATAGTCCATATTGGAAGAGAGAAGCAGATTAGTGGAGAAACATCTTCATCGGTCTGAGCTGGGCAATGTCAGCGATGACACAACAGGAAATAAATACCATTCTATACTGGATTCAGTCAGTCACGGATATTAACCATCAAAGAATAAACATTAAAGCAGAAGAGAAAATGTTTACTTGCTGACGACACAATCTGTAATGTTGGAAAATGTCACTTGCACTACAGAAAACAGCTTAGTTTTAGAAACATATGGGAGGAGTCAATATAAAATAACTATATTACTAAAATAAAACTACTATGATTTTTGGACAAACAGTAAGGATACCATTATGGCAATTCCATGGAATTTTCTACATGACTAACACTATTTTTCAAGAGTTTAAGAATTTTTCGAGAGGAGTGAATCCATTTAATCTTTCAATTAACAGCCAGAGCATATAAGCAGCTGCTCACCTTGCTCCAGCATCAGCTGTTTTGGCATCCCTCCACCTCCCCAACTCCACCAATATAATTTAGGTATCTACCATACTCATTATCCATGTTATGATTCATGTCTTGTGTTCCCCTCGTCTTGTGTGGACTTTTGTCATTTCCTGTCCTGTGCAATGTTTTGTAGTCCTTTGTAGTTTTTCTTGTTTATTAGTCTCCCCAGGGGCCTATACCATGAAGCCGGTTTAGGTGGCTAGCCAGCTATGTTTCAGTTTAGTTTCCGCCAACCCTGGGTTTTAGGTACTATAAAAGTAGCTCGGCTTTAATCGGTGTTCGTCGCCATGGTCTCTTACGCTGCACGGCTAACCTGCTCCGGGGCAGGTTATGTTCTGGATTCAAGATCTCAGACTGAAGTTTGACCAATCAGCTGAGAGCAAAGAAACATATAGGTGACATAACTTATTTCCAGTGTCTGTTGCAATGACTTCACCTTTTCTTCCAAATCCGGTGACATCTCAGCGCAAATTGTTAGTCGAGCAATTCGTAAAGAAAGAGTTTTTAACATGACAAAATCCCTTTGCCTTTCCTGATAGTTATTTGTATGAAAGATACAGATTTTCCGCTGAAGCAATGTATCTTTGCGAACTTCTTGATTCGCACCAAAAGAATTTAACACGTCGAATTCATGCACTACTGTATCGCAAATATTGCGTTGCGTTTTTTTGCAAGTGGTACATTCTTGCACGGTGGGTGACGCACAGAAGCTAGGGGAAAACACGGTTTGTCAAACCATTCGCAAGGTGGTCCTCGCTCCGCAGGAGTACATGAATAGTTTCATTAATAGTGTTCCCCGGACATTTATCGACCATGTCCATAAAAGAGGGCTTTTATAAAATTGCCGGTAAGATATATTGATAGGGTGACATCACATGAACACATTTTTTTTTCGAAAAGCAAATTTCACAAATGTACTATACAATACATGTTAAGAATTATTTTAAATATTTTTTATTATTATTCTGTTAATCTTATGACAGGATTCCCTAGAGTCATTGCAACATGTATGCAGTCTATTGCTCCAATCTCCACTGCTCTAGGGGAACATGAGGCAGATTATGTTAATAGGAAGTCCTATCACAGCCTTAATGTTCAGGTAGAGATGATGTGAATATGTGAGATGATTATTTTCTGTGATATGAATCTTTAAATTAATAGTAACATTAACAGATATAACAATGATCTACTAAACATTTCATCTGCAGATGACTTGTGGTGGTCATGAACGTATGATCACAAGTTTGGATGCCAAATGGCCTGGCTCCAGTGCTTGACTCACGAATCTTTGTTGTGTCAGCGCTTTGAGGAAAGCAAGTTAAATTTGGTACAGTACAAAACACTGTTAATTTGAACTGAGATAGAAAAACCTACACAATAACCCCCTATCATGACCCTCAGACAGGACCACAGCACCGCTTCAATGTGGCCCTCAGTAAAACCAGAGTGAAGATAGAGATGACCTCTGGCCTCCTAAAGGCACGTTTCAACTGTGTTCGGCGCTTCAGAGTCACCAGAGCGGACCACACAGCTGGTGCAGATGTAGATGCAATCACCATACAATATTACACTTAATAAAAGCACATTGAAACTGCAGATAGGTCTCAAACTGTTTTATTGGTTTTGTGGGATGGGAGGGAGAAAGAGAGCAAGAGAAAGTTGCATTAATAAATATTCATACTAAAGTGTTACTTGGTTAAATAAGTTCACATACTGAGATCAGTTTTATCCAACTGTTTGATCTCCAATGTTTTATTTTTATAAAAAAAATGTGGAGCCTCCTCAGCTCACAGTCCACCAGCTCCTTTAGTGTGCAGTCTAGTTCAAGTCTCCTTTAGTGTGTAGTCTAGTTCAAGACTCCTTTAGTGTGCAGTCTAGTTCAAGACTCCTTTAGTGTGCAGTCTAGTTCAAGACTCCTTTTGTACAGGGCCCTGACTGAGTCTGTTTCCACCTGAAACATAATTCCACCACAAACATGATCATTACAAGTTTTCTGGAGGCTCATCAAATTACAAAAAGTTCCTTGACTTCCTACAAACACAAGACTGACTGTAATTTATGTCAAGGGTTTTAAATCCTTACACATTTCTTCTGAAGCCCATTGAGGTAGAGGCCTCAGTTTCTGGGGCAGGTTGTGAAAAATCCTACAATAAAAGAGATGTGTAAGGGCCAGTCCCTTTTTTATGCCACACATTCAAATGTTTGCCATAATAAAAAGCCCAGTGCATTCACATCAGCAACTGTCTGAGAACACACAGACAGAGTGTCTTCATCATTTCCTCCACCCTAATAAATAAAAATAGGCCAATGTAAAGCATAACTGTTGTAAAGCAGGTTATGTTTGGTGTTCTGTCTGCTGCATACTGACCTCTGTGAGGGAGACTGTGTGTATGTGTGCTGGCTTCAACAGGGACACTGTATTTCCCTCTACTGCAGAACATACAGTCAGACATATTTAAAACTTAAAAAAGTAGTAATGTATTGCACATGTACCCAGTGTTACTTACTTAGAGGAGCCAGCACCAGGGTCAGATTGTACAGCACCTGTAATCCCATCCATAATCGGCCGTCCCTTATTGCCTACTCAGAGCCAACCGGTTATCTCACCCTAACCGCCACAGTGTATTCTGGTTTTCTGAATTTAACTCTTTATTTCGGTTTGCTGCAAACAAGTGTTTGTGATAAAATGTTCACAAAAATAATAAAAGGTTGTGGTATATACTCACCACTTTGAATTATATTTTTATATTTTGTCTTTATCTGCTACCAAGAACATTTGGAGTTGGGGTTGCATCTAAAAATCAATGAATATTAA